>NC_091132.1:186710047-187010047 GCF_040183065.1 Periplaneta americana | reverse complement strand
ACGCTACTGTACATACTAGAGCAATGTGGAATGTACAGACATAATCATACAAACAAATATTTCATACCCAAGTAAATTTGTAATTTACACACACCCTTTTATAGCATAGCATAGATGGACAATTCTTATTAGTTTAGGGTTAAAATGTTTAAATAATACACACAATGCAAGAACAACATTGACACTTAAAATTTTCTATTGATGTGGTTAATAAAATTAATGAATATTTTGCGACAACAATTTCTACTGAAAATGTTGTACAATGGCTTATTGTAGCTCATATTACAATTATTTAAGTGCATTTCAATGCTGTATCTTCTATATCCATAAAGTGGGCAATCAAATCACAAATGTTTTACTGTTTGTTCACTTCCACAAACGCATTCATTTCCGTTCTCTACATTAATATGAAATCTTCTGAAATATGAAAGAAATTTACCATGGCCGGATACAAATTGTGTGAGTATGAAATCAGGTATAAATAAAGTGCACTTTAAGCGGCTATGTACATCGGGGAAGAATAGATCTCTTGTGGTTGAGCCATTATTACTATTCATCCACTGTGAATTCCACATATTTATTATTTGTTTTTTATACTCAGCCTTTGCACAAGATAAGGGACACTTTTTGTATGCAAAATCACCTTCGCTGGATGCTGCTAATTTCGCCAGTTCATCAGCTCTTAAGTTTACATTTCTCTTATTCATAACATCGACAGAAAAGAAAATGTTAAAAATGTATTGATATTATATTATCTCAAGTTGATTGAAAACTTTAACCCTAATATACTCATGTAAAATAGGGTTTTTATGTGGGGGAAAAAAAAATCTCAGTACGTATAGATGGCATTAAATCAACGCTTCGTCCAGTTTTAGCGGGAGTACCACAAGGATCCATACTGTCACCACTTCTCTTCAATATTTTCACATATGACATCCCATGTTTACAACCGTCACACATAGCTATGTATGCTGACGATACAGTTCTCTTTTATTCTCATAGTAACCTAAATACTGCATTCAGCACTCTTCAGACATCCTTACAGGAGCTGTCTAAATGGTTCTCTGACTGGAGATTACTACTCAATATAGGCACAGTAACTGCTATGAGGTATTGTGATTGTAATCACATGTAAAGATGAATGTCTGATAAAAATTGTCATTGTTTTTAAAGCTTTCAAATCAAACATGAAAGCCAAAATTACTATAGACAAGTCCCATTTGAGTCATGATTAATTACGTTCTTCATACTAGTAACTCATGTTGAAATAATTCTTTACCTACTCTATAAAAGAGTACCTTACGTACTGTAAATTCAATCTTCACTTCTGCCCGATCCGAAAAGATAAAATTACTCAGACATACTATCTATTGTCCGTCCAAGTGGTTATGTCGTAGGGTCGTAGAAACGGAGGAAATCACGTGAAAGTTAATTACTTAACGAGGCTTCTCTTTAAGTCCTATTCATAATCCGCCTCCTTTGGTTCTTCTAAATGAACAAGTTACATGGCTCTCTACTCAAGAATATTTGGGAATATTATTAGATACGAAACTTACATGGAATGCCCATATAACTCGCATTGTTACATTAGCCTCTTCCAGAGTTCACAAATTGGATTGGATTGTTCAATGCTACTCTACACCTCGCTTGTACGACCTCTTTTAACTTATGCAGCGCCAGTGTGGGGGACAGCAAATACGACTCATATGCATCGCCTACAAGTTCTTGCGAACAGCAACAAATGCCCCCTGGTTTGTAAGAAATCAGGAACTGTATAAATAATTGGGAACTATTCCACTAGAACAGTACATCCATTCGATGTCAAAATCCTTCTTCAACAAACTTCCTGGCGTTCCTGGAGCTGTGACATATAACATTGGAGCAAGATCTTGTCAGCCATCTAGACTTAAAAGGAAATTACCTCAGGACATCTTTCTTAGCGATACTGACGACTCTTCATGAATTTAACACAGAAAATCATCATCATATTTTTATTCTCATAGTTCACAAAAATGATTAATTAATTAATTTAAAAATAAATTTAATTAGAGAAGCCTTTACAGCCAACCTCAGCATGGTATTCTGTATGGGATATTCCATAATTTAACAGTGATCTGTATAGCAAGTTTGCTGGTCTGCCAATAAATAAATTAAAAAAAAAAAGGTTTTGAAAAATACAAGTTGCGGGAAATGAGCGTTAAATATACCTTATGTGTGGAGATCTAAATAGCACACTCTCGCACATTTATGGTCATATCTACCAAACATATATTCAGAAATGGAAATTTCCCAGTTGGAAATGAACACAGTAATAAAGTTGGAAGGGGGGAGGGAATCCAGAAGGGGAAAATTCCCCACCTTTCCCACCCCCTTAAATTCGAACACTGATGGTAAACAATTTTTTATGTCATTATAGGTTATCAAATTCGTTTCAGTAACAATATAATTGGAGATGTTGAATGTATTTACATTGGAAAAATAAATTTGTTTTTTTTTTTTAAATCTGTTTCGGAAATGAAATCGCATGAATTCAATATATTTTTTTGTGACAAACATGAAAGTAGCAGCAAAATTTTCCAACTGTGATCTTATTTTCTCATAATTTTAAATAACAATCAAGATAATATGAGCCGTTGAGAGCAAAAGTGGTGTAAGTCAAAATTGGGTAGCGAGGTTTGAAGGAAAAATTCTGTAAAATACAGTGAAAAATAGCAGTTAATATGTCCTTCGTGCTATCCACTGACTACTAATAGTTCAAATAAATTGAATATTAATTGCTACTTTGCGCTGTATTTTACAAAATGTTTACTTTAACCCTCATTACCCATTTTAGACTTACACCACTTCTGCACTGAACAGCTCATATATGTATTTTCCTAAACTTCTGTATATATTTTTATGCTCGACCATGCCGAAATGTAGTAATTATACACCTGGTAGCAGTCCTTTAATGCATGTCATTAAAGTACACCTATTTATTAAAGTTCAGGTTTTCGATTATTCTCGGATATGCAATCGAAAGACAACTAGCAAAACGTCACGCAGGCTGGAAATCCAATACTGTCGCAGAAGGTTATGTTCTGTTACTATAATAATTAGCGTTAATTGTAAATAATATTCATCTCGATTTTCAATGTCGAATTCAATTTCAAGGTTATATCAAGTTTAACGTTTATCTTACTAGATTATATCGAGGTCGTCGACATTCTTGCCCGGAAAAAATCACTATTTTCGCGTCTGCGCACATGTCACAATTTAAGAGATTGCACAAGGCCAGTTCGCTCCCCAGTCACATAACCATAACATGAATACTTTCAAATTTCATAAACAAACATACTCGCGTCTTAATTACTATCATTATAGGCTCGTTGCATAATGTACTATTTTTCTCTACTTGCCTCTATGAAAGATACTTTATATAATAGTTGCAACTTAAAATATTTGTCTTTGTCTTACGACACAAATTCTTTATGTAATGTTGGTTCTTAATATATCCGTTTCTCCTTTCCATTCATTAATTCAGGGTTGCCCAAATTATGGCCCGCGGGCGCCATGGCCTTCTTTGTGGCCCGGCGTTATTCTTGTAAAAACTGTTGCATGATATTATTTGGGGCATTTGCCAAACTAATATCAAAAATTTCTTTGCTATTGTTATCCTGTTTTGGCTACTTCGGTACACCTGACAAGAACGCCGCTGCACTTGAATCAAATGTTGAAATGTTCTGTTATTGTGTTTAGTTTCAATGGACATCTGCTGTTTTGTTAGGAGTTAACTTGCTTGTCTTGCGAAACGTAACCAAATACCATCGCCATTGTGGATGGTATTTCCTGATCATTGCTATTCATAAACAATGCATCCGGCATGGAAACCGATCGAGCGTATAGCCTGTCACATTTTACAACACAGTGTTCTGTGTGAAGTTTCTGGCTTCACTAGTGTTAGAATGTTGTGAAGAGAGGCTGTGTCACTACCCCAGCTGTTAACTGGTATAGAAATGGATATACGGAGGAAATATTCTAGACGATATAGAAAAACCAGGAAGAAGAAAGAATGTGCAATTCGTAAGTCAAATATGGTATTTAGTATACACAATTTTTAGGGATATGATTTTGTTTACTTTTTTACATCTGTTTCGGTACCTATTTTATCATGATTTCTGTAAATATTTCGTGGAAATATGAACTTTTGGGTTAATATTTCTTGAAACAGTTCGGATACGGCATATAAAATTACTATTATCATATTTACTCGCGTATAACTCGCCCTCGTGTATATCTCGCATCCTATTTTCTCAGTGTTAAGGGGACTGGGTAGTCTGCACGTATGGCTATTGTGTATGAGTGAAGAAATTTTGCCATTACTCTTCAACTTTTGAGTCTATCAATTTACAATTTTTACAGCATACACACAATATTTGCAGGTATGTTTTCACTTTTAGTTTATCTTTCGACTTCATATACTTAATTTTATAGACTCTTTTAAACATGAAGAATATTAATTAAATTTAAGTTTAAAAGATGGGTATTTAGGAACATTTTTCTCAGAAACCCTTTGCACTACAGATCCCTAAAAATTCATGCTTATTTCTAATGCAGTGGACTATATTTACGGCCACTTTCATCACTTTATGGATATTGGTTCAATAGAAAAAAATATTTCTCATCCTGAAAAAAAAAATTATTTAAAATTTTAAATATATTTGCATACTTTTCTTGCTGTAAAATCCATAATAATTTTGATAACTTTGAGAAAGTGGCCATGCGTCTTCACTGCTATATGAAATAGTAGTATGTATGTATGTATGTATGTATGTATGTATGTATGTATGTATGTATTTATTTACACTGCAAGTGGGCAAGCACCCGGTGGCAGTGGTATATACAATATTAACAATACACAGTTAAAATGATAAGCAATACACAATAAAATTTACAATACATAATAAAATTTACAACACATATACAATTTTATACACAATACAATAAGAATACACAATACAATTTAACACAATAATAATAAAACATAAAATAAAACACCTAATTTTACAACACAACCTACATGATTATGTATAGGTCCTACATAATTTTCAATAGTCTTTCACTTTACTCTCATCTCATTCCCTGTAGTGGCACTATGACGCATTTCACTGACACTTTAGCACACATTTCACTGACACTCTGTAACACATTTCGCTGACACTATAGAACACATTTCATTGACGCTATAAATTATCACTGATCGGAACTGTTCACTGCACTGTAAAACCATAACTTCACTGACTCACCTCGCTTCACTGATACAACAGTTCAAATAAGTCAAATAATTGCATTCTTATGCATACTGTACTTATAAACAGAACTACATTTAAACTAAACATTTCTAGTCTAAGGCCCTCTTACACGCTATTTTTAAATAATTTACAATTCAAACCAAGGAAGTAAACTCGTCAGGCTAGATAAATACATGCCACCTTAAAAAATTAAATGTTGAATGTACCTTAATTTTAATTTTCACTTTATATACAACTCTTTAAATTATTCTTGAATCTCCTTAAGGAAGGACAGCCCTCAAAGACCGCTGCAGGTAGGTCATTCCAATCATTTATAGTTCTATTTAAAAATGAGAATTTACCTACATCCGTTTTCTGTTTCCTACATTTGATTTTAAAATCATGATCGTTCCTACCATAGTACGTTGGCTTTTCTAACCGAGCCGTTATGTCTACCCATGCTTTCTGACCTAGATGTGCTCTATATAATGATGTTATTCTAGTTTTCCTACGTCTGTTTTCCAAAGTTTCCCATTTAAGTTCTTTTATCGTATCGTTCCCATCTTCTCTTTTACCTTTAACAAATTTAGCTGCCCTATACTGGATTCTTTCTAAGGAATTTATCTGATATATTCTATAGGGATCCCAACATGTAGTTCCGTATTCCATTAACGGTCGCACTAATGTTAGATATGCTATTTCCCTCGATTTGGGGCTAGCCTTTCTCAAGATTCTCATAATAAAGTGAAGTGCCCTCCATGCTTTGCCTGTAACATTATCAACATGCTCTCCCCAAGAAAGTTTGGAGTTTAAATACACTCCTAGGTATTTACAACATTGTTCTTGCGGAATTACAACACCACTGAATTCGTAATTAAGAGTAGTTTCCTCTCGGGTTTTACAAAATGTTATAGATTTACTTTTAGAACCATTTATTTTCATCCTATGCTTTAACGCCCAGTTGTAAATTTTATTCAAGTCTGTTTGAATAGCATCTACATCTGAATTATTTCTAATCTTTCTATAGATAATGCAGTCGTCTGCAAATAGCCTCACATTTGATGTAATATCCTGGCATAGGTCATTTACGTATATTATAAAGAGTAATGGACCCAGAACGCTGCCCTGTGGCACCCCTGAACTTATATTTCCAATTTCCGATATTTCATGACCTACTCTAACTCTCTGGGTTCTACCTTTTAAGAATTCTTGGATCCATAGCACCACTCTTTTATCTATTCCTAGCCTACTTAACTTATCTATTAATATGTCATGTGGCACCAAATCAAATGCTTTCGAAAAGTCAATCACATGTATGCAAAATTTCAGCTTCCTAGCCTCAGTATTGTCTGAGAAAAATGTTCCTAGATTATCCACGTTTTTTAACTTAAAATTAATTAATATTTTTCAGGTTTAACTTTTTTTATAAAATCAAGTATGTAAAATATAAAGATAATTTAAAAACTGAAATATACCTGAAAATATTGTGTGTATGCTGTAAAAATTGTAAATTGATAGATTCAAAAGTTGAAGAGTAATAGCAAAATTTCTTCACTTATTACACTCTTATACAAGAGCCACGCACTCAGACTACCGAATCCCCTTAAATTACAGAAAAGAAATCCCACATATAACTCGCATTAATTTTTTCGCAGGCGATTGTGATTTTACGTTTCAAATTCCTCCGTGAGTTTTTTTTAAAGCAGGCATCGCAAATGTGCCCTGTAAGAGTCAAGGTGTGGCAGTGTGGGCTTACGTAACAACGAACGTGATACACGCGAATTTTCCCACCCGTTTTTTTTTTTCTTCCGTAAAACAAGTGCGAGTTATACGCGAGTAAATACGGCATGTACAAAAATTTGTAGAAATCCAGTTACTAATTTTAATTATTACAAATTTCCTGATACTTTCAATATTATGAATATTAGATTAGCTATATATGTATTTTTTTCTTGAAAAAAAAATAAGCCAATCAATGTTGCCAACATTTCTGTACTGGAAAACCGGACACACAATAATATTTGCAGAAAGTGGGAGATGTGGATCATTATTTCCAGTGCTTGATTAACATTAGTAGTAAGTGCAGTATATGCCATAGGCCCGAAGACAAAAAAATTAAATAGACAAATTGAAAATTTGAAAATGCTTGTAAACTGCTGAATCCAAATTTTACCGAAGGGAAAAGACAAGTAGAATTTGTCATTTTCAAATAAATTAACTTATATATCTCAAATCTTGTATAACGGAAAAATTACAATATTTTGTTGGAAAAAAAAAAGGACAGATCTCCTTCAGACGAACTATTCAACCGGACAACAGAGAGTAAAACTGAACTGTCCGTGCGAAAACTGATCGCTTGGCAACACTAGCTTAACACCAGTTTACACATATTTAGAAATAGTATTGAAAATCACTCTGACCAATCCACAAACCTGGATAAGTTCAGTCAGATCCCAAGCAGCAAATATTATACCGGTTTACACTACTTAACTATCCTGCTCATGAATATAAAGGCTGAGAATTTGAACATGACAAACACTCGTTGATCAGACAAAATATTTTATATCGAAAATCGTCTTTCACTCTCAATCTTTGAGACAGAAAACCACAGCACTCAAAGACATATTGAAGCAAAACTGTTGGGATTCTCGTGTGATTCAAAGATATTGTAAATTAGAGCCAGTATGCAAACTCTTCGGTCTTTGCAAAGACGTTGTAGATTCTCTGTTTACAGCTGACGCAAAGCTTCAGAAAACAGGTAAATATAATTTATTTTATTTGAAAGGTATATCTGTTTTTGCGAGTAATTCGTAGAAGAAAAAACATGTTTTTAAATACTGATTTCGTGACTATAAGGCTGTTTCGATGAAATCGTTAGATTTCACAACATTCCGCTCTTAAATGTCATTCATTTTCTACATTACTTTCAAGAGATTTATGTTTTTACTGACTATAATTACGTTTTAAAACATTTCGCTTGTTTTGTTGATACCACAAAACCATATCTTTGTTTGTATCTTTGTGTAGTAGACAAGATAGTATTTTTTAAATTCCAAATCTTATATTAAGGACTGAGTACAGGCAGAAGCAAAGAAGACGATCTTATTGTTTCGCTCGGATGTAAAACACGGAAGGCCAAGGCTAACAATCCGAAGCAAGATCTTGAAAGCTTTGTCCTGAGTCTTGTAATAAATCGTTACATTATGGTGTATAGCTTTGCATCAATGCATGCTTTGAATCTTCGAACGGAAATGTTTACACATTTATAAATGAAAATACTTTTATGATAATTACAACATTCACTTTCTGAGAAGGCTTTGATTGTATTACAACACTTCGTCAGTCGTTTAATGCGTATTGAATGACATTGAAATCTTGTTCCTAGCAAGTAGGTAAGTTAACATTTAAATCAGTTGCTTCACGTTTTACTGACATTGCACAATGAAACACTAACAGGGGCCTCTAAAGGTTAATTGTCTGTCTGGAATTAAAATCACTTGTTGACAGATTGTTACGTGATTGTGAAGTTAATAAAACACAAAATTAGAAGTGAAATCACTGAAAGGAAAATTTAAGGGGACTTTTATGTGGACGCATAGAAAAGTCCTTGTACAGTATAAATCTGCTTTTATTTAAATTGTAGATGCACAAAAAATTTGCATCCATTATTTTATAAAATTTTTAGAACCTTATTGAGGAGTATTAAGAGTCGAGATAGAACTTTCAGGGGTTAGTTTTTTTTTTTCTTTACAGACTTTTACACTGGAAGGAGTCCATAATCGTACCTATCTTTAAGAAGGGGGACAAGACTAACTGTAGTAACTTTTGAGGAAAATCACTTTTATTGACGTCGTACAAAATTTTGTCCAATATTCTTTTGAGAAGATTAACTCCATATATAGATGCAATTATTGGGGATCAGCAGTGTGGTTTTAGGCGTAATAGATCAGCTATTGACCAGATATTTTGTATTCGACAGATAATGGAGAAAAAATGGGAATATAAGGGTACAGTGCATCAGTTATTCATAGATTTCAAAAAGGCATATGACTCGGTTAAGAGAGAAGTTTTATATGATATTCTTATTGAATTTGGTATTCCCAAGAAACTAGTTCGATTAATTAAAATGTGTCTCAGTGAAACATACAGCAGAGTTCGTATAGGTCAGTTTCTGTCAGATGCGTTTCCAATTCACTGTGGGCTAAAGCAAGGAGATGCATTATCACCTTTACTTTTTAACTTCGCTCTAGAATATGCCATTAGGAAAGTTCAGGATAACAGAGAGGGTTTGGAATTGAATGGGTTACATCAGTTGCTTGTCTATGCGGATGACGTGAATATGTTAGGAGAAAATCCACAAACGATTAGGGAAAACACGGGAATTTTACTTGAAGCAAGTAAAGAGATAGGTTTGGAAGTAAATCCCGAAAAGACAAAGTATATGATTATGTCTCGTGACGAAAATATTGTACGAAATGGAAATATAAAAATTGGAAATTTATCTTTTGAAGAGGTGGAGAAGTTCAAATATCTTGGAGCAACAATAACAAATATAAATGATACTCGGGAGGAAATTAAACACAGAATAAATATGGGAAATGCCTGTTATTATTCGGTTGAGAAACTTTTATCATCCAGTCTGCTGTCAAAAAATCTGAAAGTTAGAATTTATAAAACAGTTATATTACCGGTTGTTCTTTATGGTTGTGAAACTTGCACTCTCACTTTGAGAGAGGAACAGAGATTAAGGTTGTTTGAGAATAAGGTTCTTAGGAAAATATTTGGGGCTAAGAGGGATGAAGTTACAGGAGAATGGAGAAAGTTACACAACATAGAACTGCACGCATTGTATTCGTCACCTGACATAAATAGGAACATTCAATCCAGACGTTTGAGATGGGCAGGGCATGTAGCACGTATGGGCGAATCGAGAAATGCATATATAGAGTGTTAGTTGGGAGGCCGGAGGGAAAAAGACTTTAGGGAGGCGAGACGTAGATGGGAAGATAATATTAAAATGGATTTGAGGGAGGTGGGATATGATGATAGAGAATGGATTAATTTTGCTCAGGATAGGGACCAATGGCGGGCTTATGTGAGGGCGGCAATGAACCTCCGGGTTCCTTAAAAGCCAACTAGTACAGAGCTCACTGTCATATTGCTACTGAAAACTCCTGCAAATAAAAGTAACTATAAATAACTAAAAAAAAAATCACTAACAAAATACTAGTGGAGACATCTATGGACAACAAGAGATACTGAACTTGAAGTTACCTCAGGTGTTAGTTACAAGCGCTGATAAATCTACATTTAACTTTTCGGAAACTCATGAAAGTTATCAGTGCAATTAAATTTATAAGTGCAGTTAAGTAACTGACAGTTAACTGAGGTGTACTAGAAACCGGGCATACATTCGGATAGGTTACCTGTGAGAGCGGGAAATACAGCTGGTGGGATAGCTATGTTTTCAAAAAAATCTGTGCCTTATTTGGAGCTTTACTCCGTGCTAAAGGAAAGCATTTTCCATAACTCGACAAACGCATTACATATTTCTCACTTTAGCGTGTTACGGGTCTGAAGTGTTTTCTCTCAATGACAACCATTAAACGTTCATGCATTCAGGTTTTTTTTTCCCCCGCGAAATAAGTGCCGTATTATTCAAGGTTAAAATATCAGATATTTACTCTGCGTAAATATACGAGATAATACCACAGTGCATAAGGAATTCTTTGATCCGTTACTGCGCTGTATTATTAAGAAATGGATTTACGTTTTTGTAACGTCCTGTTCAAGATTGTTGGCTGCAGTGTTATCGTTTAGTCTGTTGGCAGTACGGAATAGGATATGTTCTGTTACATCTATTCCGTTTCAGGTTTTTTGTAGAGCGGAAAACATTTTATGAGGAGTCTCCTTTCCAGTCTTGTTATAGCTGTTTGATTACTACCTTTCTATGTTTATTTTTAAACGTGTGGTATTCTCTCTATGTTGGCTTGTGTATCATAATTTACTATACGAATGTAATCACAAAATTGTGTTAAGTCGCAGATGTATCACAGGCGACAGCGTGTTTGCCGTTTCGGAGTTCCGTTCTGGCGTGGTTCGATTCCCGTTTGAACTGTTGCCTGGTGGGTTTTTTTCCGAGGTTACCTTCGACTGTAAGTAGAGTTGTCAGATTTGGAGATGGGGAATAATGAACATTTTTATCGATATTATTCAACGTTCAACTCACTGGCGTCATATTGTTTATATTGTGTTATTATTTATATTGTTTAGGCCAACGTTTCTCAAACTTTTTTCAAGTGGGGACTACTTTTTAAGTCAGAACAGTTCCGCGGACCACCTTAGGCCCGTAACACAATTGAAGAGTTTTCGGTAGAGAGAAAAGTATTGTGAGAAAGAGGCGAAGAGCCTTTCTCCACACACTTGGCGAGTTCTCTCTATCACAGATCACACCTCGCTATGATCATCTATGCACTGCCTCCATGCAGAAAGCATTTATCTGTTTATAGTAATGACTCGTTGGGAGAAATATTATAGGTTATGTATTTACGTATATTGTCGTACATAAATATATTGTCGTACTTTACAAATTACGTACGAACGCTATGTTGAATCTGAGTATTCAAATGATGAGGAAATGGAGTTACATGAACATAATTTGTTAATGAAAAGAAAAAGTAGGCCTAAAATTAAAGCCAGAAATATCTGAAATTCACATTGTATCTTACGAAAATAAGGGCGAGTTTTGGACACTGATTTCGATTTGAATGATGATATGTTTAGGCGTTATTTCAGGTTGAATGGACCACAATTTTTTTGCCATTCGTGATATGATAGAGGATGCTTTGCTATGTTCTGATTAAAATTATGTAAACTGTTAAGACATATAGATACATTATTTTAAATGCTTAATCAATACTATTAAATCTCATCAAAATAAAATATAGCCCTATTTATTTTCAGATAATCTGATATTTGTCTCCAGATTTCTTCTTTAAGTTTCGTGTGTTTATAGTTTTCATCCCGTGTATCATACAAATAGGCCTACGGGTGACATCGTACAAGTTCGATAAGTTTCTGACTGGAATTATCAGCCATCTTTCCTCATTTCCAAATAAAGACAATACAATTCATCGCCACCTGTGATATCTTTTTCTACATTCAATCGTCATAAAGAGTATAAATGTCAAACATCTTTGATAAATGTGTCAAGAAAATTCGCTGAGCTACCGATTCCAGCGAGAAACTCGCGCGAGGTTTTTGCCTCGAACGAGAATCTCTTCTAGTGTGTGGACGTCCATTTGAATGCGTGTTATCAATTTTTTTATTTTCTCGCAACACATTTCTCGCTGGCGAAAACTCTGCAAGTGTGTTATGGGCCTTACTCTTGTTCCCTTCGAAAGCAAATTCATCATTTTTGTAGTGAGCCCATATTTTAATACCAGTATACTTATATTTTAAAATGGAATTAATTAATTATAATACTTTTGTAATTATATTTTTTGTAGCCTATCACAAGTAACATATAACAAATTCTGTGCATTGTTGACTCATCGCTTGCCTGTTAGCAGTTAGTTGTTTAAAATCCTTATGTGGTACACGCTAGTAGTTGTTCCTGTCTCTGTTAAATAGTGTCCATTATAAATAATGGAAAACTGGCTTCGATCCGGATCTTTGAAAAGAAAGGAACATGATGATACGCTTCATTTAGGCAGTGCTAATGGTTCAGAAGCTGTGTGTGAAGAAATATATTAATTATAGTGCCATTAAAGAAATATCTAGGCCTAGTGGTAGCTATTCAAAGAAAAAAATACTTTCGTAAATATGACAAGAGTTGTTTGGAATTTGGATTTAATTGGTGTGGCAATGAGAGTGAACCAAAACCTCGGTACGTTGTTTGTTACGAAGTGCTTTCCAACGAGTGTGTGGAACCCGCGAAATTGAAACGGCACTTAGAGACGAAACACGCAAATGTAAAAAAGTAAACCTGTCGGATTTTAAAATAGGCGGAGTCTAAAATTTCTTATATCGTCATCTGGAAAAACCAATAAAAAAAAATTAATGCAGAAACATGCCCGATTTTCAACAAGTAAAGATGCAATTTGCCACGTTCTATTATTGGTGTACGACGTACAGTACGTGCCCATTTCAATGTGCAGACTGGGTGTCGGCAAAACTATCAAGAAAGTCATCAATACATGAAAAGTTTCGGTACTTTGGTCCTCTGTTATGAATTCGGGTGTTCCCTGGCTGAGTTACAGGCGCGGCGCCAGATATGCAGGGAAAAGATGGCGAGAAACGCCACGTTCATAGTGCTTTAAATTCCTCTTTTGTTGTTGAGAGTAGAGTGGGAAGTGGGTAGACGGGTAGGGTAAGAAATTTCATAAAATATTAGTACTGCGAGAAAAAGTGAAAGGCGATTTAATGTGTAATTTCCAAAATCTGAGATTTTCAGCTAGAGTGTGATATGCAATTCGTTTGAATTTTATTTTTTCTTCTGTCTTTTTTTAAGGACCACAAGGACAGAACTCGAGGACCACAGGTGGTCCGCGGACCATAGTTTGAGAAAAGCTGGTTTATGCTATATTATGTATTTATTGCTTATATTGTATATCATTGTTTATATTGTATATTTATTGTTTATATTGTGTACTAGCCGTACCCGTGCGCTTCGCTGCACACGTTAGAAATAAATATAAATAATTACATAATTAAAATAGGACGTTTGATCCAGGGAACTCGTGTTTGATAGAAGGATAAATCGTTTAATATGTTACTTAATTTAAATTGCATCCAAATAATTAAAATGCGATCATTTTGGTCCAGAGACACTCATTTGGTGCAATGACAATTCCTTTAACCTGTTTCTTAATTTTTATTACATGCAACCATAGCTTAATGAAAATTGACATCATATAGATTTAATGTGTATATTTTATTTTACTTGTTATAGGTTTCCATTGAATTATGGTAATAACTTAATTTTAACCCTTGTTTTCTACATATTCAGTAAATGGCGCTTGGCCCACTATGGTTGTGAACTCTTCAAATAACTTAAATTATATTATATAATATTACATATTATATTATATTATATTATATTATATTATATTATATTATATTATATTATATTATATTATATCAGAAGTTACTGTAATAACATTATAGCATTATGTCCATCTAGAGAAACTACACTTTCCGATGGTGAAATAATAATTAATTATACAAATCGGTTAATTTAGCTTCCGATATTACTTCATACAAACACTGAAACATTCTCTGTAGGCTATCTTTCATAGCTTTCGATTGTTGCTGTCCAAGGCCCCTTATAGACGAAGTCATTTGTTTTTTATTTAATTATACGGCCTTAGATGGCAGTTATTTTAATTTTAAAACTCATTTATCTCATTAAATATCAGTCCTATCAAAATTTTTCAAGGAATAAAACTTATCGGAAATGATTTTTAAAGAAACTTTTGTTATGTAACATTTTTCACAAAAATCAATAATAAGCGAGATATTTCGAGTTATTTAATTCAGGCCCCGTTATAACCCCCCTTTTAAATAATATATTTTGAATGCCATATAGCCTAAAATCTAAGTTACAACGAACTTAATTTATATTCCAATTTTCATCGAAATCCGTTCAGCCATTATCGCGTGAAAAGGTAACAAACATACAGACAGACATACAAACAAAAATTCCAAAAAAGCGATTTTCGGTTTTAGGGTGGTTAATTATATATGTTAGGACCAATTATTTTTGAAAAATCGAAAATTACCAGAAAAATTTCGGTTACAGATTTATTGTCCACACCTGTGGAGTAACGGTCAGCGCGTCTGGCTGCGAAACCAGGTGGCCCGGGTTCGAATCCCGATCGGGGCAAGTTACCTGGTTGAGGTTTTTTCCGGGGTTTTCCCTCAACCCAATACGAGCAAATGCTGGGAAACTTTCGGTGCTGGACCCCGGACTCATTTCACCGGCATTATCACCTTCATATCATTCAGACGCTAAATAACCTAGATGTTGATACAGCGTCGTAAAATAACCTAATAAAATAAAAATAAAATTTATTATTAGTATGCAGTAGATACCACTGCCATAGGTTGCTTGGTCACTTGCAGTGTAAATAAATACATACAGGTACATATTGATTTGTGAATCCTTTTGACTATAGATTTTTTAAATAAAAAAATGTTTAATTTACTCGAAATTCAATTTGCAAAGTATTTAACATACTTCTGATTGAGGTTCTGGCTGATATGTAGGCCTACATCTACGGGTATTATCACTAGGGGTCGAATTTTTAGGTACTAAAAATTGGAAAAATATGTTACGAAAAAGGAAAAATAATTGTTTCAATTATTTTATGTGAATATAAACAATATGCAGTACTCGCCAGTATAAATTATGCTGTCTCTCCAACTGCTGGAGAATTACAGTACACAATGAAATTCATCGTAAAGTTATCCATCACAAATGACTGACGATTATCGCGGAACACTGCCTTGTACTGGGAAAAAGAGCGTTCTGGCCATTGAGATACGACAACACTCCCTAGAGAGATGTTTTATGATTGGAAACGAAAACAGAGGCAGCTCATATTTATGAAATTATAAGCGCTTCCTCAATCAGCGTTAAGTAACTTAAAAGGCACTCCTAAATGACACATCAATGTTCATGTGTGTTACAGTACAATTTTTTTTTTAGTGGTGACATCTCTTATCGCTTGTGGTGAGAGAGCAGACTGCAGATATACAGATATGCAATTCCTGAGAAACAGTTGAAGCAACTGCAGTGCAGTTTCTCAACCGAATAATAACAGGCATTTCCCATATTTATTGTGTGTTTAATTTCCTCCCGAGTATCATTTATATTTGTTACTGTTGCTCCAAGATATTTGAACTTCTACACCTCTTCAAAAGATAAATCTCCAATTTTTATATTTCCATTTCGTAAATATTCTGGTCACGAGACATAATGATATACTTTGTCTTTTCGGGATTTACTTCCAAACCTATCTCTTTACTTGCTTCAAGTAAAATTCCCGTGTTTTCCCTAATCGTTTGTGGATTTTCTCCTAACATATTCACGTCATCCGCATAGACAAGCAGCTGATGTAACCCGTTCAATTCCAAACCCTCTCTGTTATCCTGGACTTATTTGAAGGATTCGTAACAAGCTGTTTTTTACGGTGATGGGTTGTTAGCCCTTTACCCAACCCCCAAGCTGGAGGACCACTCCTCATCGGCTGTCCGCGACTGCTTATTCAATATATTCACAGCTACCCTCCATATCTGGAGGCCGTCTCCTCGATCCGCAACCTGAGGACGCACCATGCCGTGGTGATAGGGACCCACCATACATGGGTATTGAAATATTAGAAGTAAAATTGAAATATATTAAATAAAATAAGGGTATGCAGAAACTATTAAATAATATTGAACGTATGAAGTATTAAAACATTAAAATGAAGGTACATATTAGTATCGCTTGTGTTCCTGCATTGTTGTCTCGAGGCTAGGCTTTGCGGAATGAGGAAGCAATTATGAAGTGTTTAGCGAGAAAGCTATGTCTTGTTAAATTTAAATGCACGAAGTATGAAGACAGAAATGGAAAGAAATATCAGAATTTTATTTCAAACCCCAGACTTCCTTACAATCCCAACCATGCTCACAATAACAATCGCGAAAAGCATAATCGTTTTACGCAATTGTGGGGATTCCAAGAATCCTTTGCCACATTTTTATGACATTTGCAGTGCTGACATTCTTTCATACCTCCATTTTATAGTCATATTTCACCCGTAAATGTATTTGAAGAGGAAGTGCTTACCTACAACTTGATTACAATTAAAATATTATTCAGTTGTTGAGCACCAATTAAATCATTTTTTCTGGTAAGTCGTGACGACCACCACTGATAATGTGATCTAGTTAGGTAGCATCGCGATCAGAACAGTGGCGGCTGATTGACTGAGCCAAGTGAGGCCGGGCCTCAGTCACTTGGCTTAAATGAAATCAAATTTTGTTTTTATGTAATGTATTAGTTATTTGAATGAAGCATATATCGCTGTAAAAGCATTTGAAAACTTTGTGATGTAGATAGACCTGTTTTGCAGTAAAATTTGTTCCTGAGGCCAGGATCGCTGGTGCCGGGTCTGGCTTGTGATGTATATAGACCTGTTTTGCAGTAAAATTTGTTCATGAGGCCAGGATCGTTCGTGCCGTGTCTGCTTCTGGATTTTCGTTTGTCTTCGCGGGCTTTTGAGGTTGCGCTTTAGACGTTGTAGCTGAGGCACAATTCGTCTGGCCTGGTCAAGTTTCACTCCTCTCAACCATGGGCCGGCCTCAAGGGTAGAGTGGGGTGGGAATAGCAATGGTGACTTGTCTTCCTAAATAGACCATAAATAACAAACATTCCAGCTCTTTGGCAGGCAGAGACCCACACTATTCTCTCCTCTTATGTCTTAGTTTATGACTTATGCGAGGATGTTGTTCTATTGTACTTCGTGTAATGAATCTGGGCCAATGTTGTTATGTATTTCGGGAAAATATAAACAGAAACAAATGCCAGAAATAATGCCGGTGTAGTTAATTCATTGTTAGAGTGTCCTTTTTCGAGAAGAAATAATATTGAAAGAAAGGAAGTTTTAAATAAAAAGAGAGACTACCGAGATACCTACGACATCGCTGACAATTTTTCTGACAGATAGTCTTAAAACGCGAGTTTCTATTGCATCCTGATATGGGCAACATAAATGGTTAAGTGGTAATGTGGTGCAAAATAAACTTCTCTGTTGGCCTTGTTTGTTGCTGTCAAAGAAAAAAAAATAAAAAGAAAAGAAAGAAAGAAAGAAAGGGGAATTTCAACACATAATATGGGATGCTTCATCACACTGAAACAATCACTGAAACTCACAGCATAACAGCTTATTTGGTGAGTGAAATTATTATTTTTTATTACTAGTAATAATAATAGACTAATAATAATACAGTAATAATGATATTAATAGTATAACAGCAATAATAATTAATATCATAAATAAACATTTTCTATCGGAGGCACTTAAACTAGTTGCATCTGGCCTCACCGAGGATTTGGATCACCGGCCGCTACTGGATCAGAACCAATCAGAACTAGTCGTGGGAGTTGAAAATTGAAAATGGAACAAGCCTATTTGGCATAAGATTCTAAGGTTATCAGTCAGTCAGTCCTCTGGGAAATGTCCCTCATTATTAATGTCCAGTATCAGAAATGTCCCCAGTCATTAAGCCTAATATAGAATATGTCCACAGTCATTAAATGTGGGTGACCACTCGTCCTCTTTTGTCCGGACATGTCCTCCTTTTTAGGCCTTTGTCCGGGGTCCGGGCGGATTTAAAAAAAAAACAAATGTCCTCCTGATATTTCTTATATTTTGAAATTCTTTGATTTGACGCCTTTTTCAAGTAATTTCCCTGCAGGTGGCAGCAGCATCGACAGAATATACTCTTTGCCGACGATCATAACTCTCTTCGCATACAAGGTAATATTAAAGTCACATTTGTGCGGTCTTTTTATATTTGATAATAATTATAGTTCCTTTGGCTTTCATGTGTAGTTAACTGTAAAATGATTTTATATTAAGTGTTATCATATGTATACTGTAATAAAATCGGTATTGACATAAGTTTAAGTATAATATAGGCCTAAGTCTATATATAAATAGGGTAGATATTTTCTGTCCTCTTTAATAATTGTAGTTACCTTGACTTTCATATGTAGCTAACTGTAAAATCATTATTATTAACTTTTGTCATAATTATTTTTGTAATATTAACATACTTTTAGGTATGATATAAGCCTAAATCTGTACTTAAATGTTTTGTAATAAAATAGATATTAACGTAATTTATAGTATGATATAGGCCTAAGCCTAAATCTAAGTACATATTTTCTGTCCTCTTTTTTCAAACAATGTCCTCCATTTTGAAGCTTTGTGTCCTCTTTTCTATCAATGTGAATCTAGTCATCCTAATTAAATGGTCAGTATCAAAAATGTCCAGTCATTAAATGTCCAATATAGAATATGTACACAGTCATTAAATGGCCATTATCTTAAATGTCCAGTATCAAAAATCTCCCCAGTCATTAAATGTCCAATATAGAATATGTCCACAGTCATTAAATGGCCATTATCTTAAATGTCCAGTTTCAAAAATCTCCCCAGTCATTAAATGTCCAATATAGAATATGTTCACAGTCATTAAATGTCCATTTAACATTTTAAAGTCGTCTTTACTCTTTTAAGAAGTAAAGTTATATGAAAATAATAATGCTGTTTTGTTCATAAAATAATAGGGTTTATTCCGGTATAAACCAATTTCTGAGAATACACCACACAGTTGAATAGTTCATCTCCTGTCGCCTAGGAACTTCATCCACACTGCATATTCCATATTCTGAATTTTGTCAGATTTTCTGGACTTCTTGTAAAACCATTGCGCCTTCCACATCGTATTTAGTATATTTTGATCTACCACAACGTTTTTCATGTGCCAAAGAACGGTCTCTTCAAATTTTCTCATAAGCTTCACAATGACAAATTACAGGATCCATATCTGAATCCATTTAGAGTGCTGTTACATTCATAGTAACACAATATGGCCAATTCGCGTTTTAGGCGTTCAGAGCTAAAGTGGATCAAGTCCATGAGACGTAGTTTTGAGATAATAGGACTTGAAGTTAACTTGCTCTAGTGGATTATCTAATTTCACCAGCAATAGTTTTATTGCTCCATTCTCAAATTCTAGATTAATAAAATATAAACAATTGTGATGTTAATTGATGGAACGCTTCGGTGACTTGATCCACTAAGGCTCAGAACATCGTGAACAAATAATTTGAGCCAAAAGTGACAGGTGTGTCCTACCGGCGAATGCTTGGAATTAAGACTTGATCCATTACTGCTCGGAAAAGATCCAACTTCAGTTATAATAAAAGATGAATGGAACTCAATTTATGACCATTTGTAACTTGATACACTTTAGCTCTGAACGCCTCATTTGTAGAGCAAAAATTGTTATTTTCTGGCATGAATTTGCACCAGACACTCTCTCAGGAATATCTTGAATTACTGTTTATTTCATTTGATGTAGCAATAGTGAAACAATTAAAACAGAAATTTCTGTAAAAATAAACCCCGTTTTTTTGTGAAACAAACTGTTATTATTTAATACTGCTGAAAGGTTTTCAATCACAATCCATATTATGAATGGAAAAGTTTCTACCATTTTGTTTCTTTGCGTTTAGATTTCCCAGATATAATTATTTTACGTGATAATTTTTGACCCCATTATGTTTGGAAATGCACTTTTATAAACGTTTCTACGTTACAGTTCTCAGTTCCTAAAATTATTTTGCATAATGTTTGTCATACTTACGGTTCAAGACTATTTTCAGATTTTAATTATTAATAATTCACTACAAGTAATTTGGCAACGGTGTTACTAAAAAATGTACTGTAGGCGCGTGCTTCACCCTAAGGCCTGAGTACCTCTGGACGTAGATCGTTTTGCAAAGCAGAGCGTGCAGCAGCCAGTGTTTACATCTGTTGCCCTCACTGCTGTGGAGAGTGTTTTCCATACGTTGGGAAGTGCTTCTGAATTTACTGCAATGTTACCATATTATTTCTATGAACAAAGTCTATTTCCCTCTAAATAAAGAGAACTAATGAAAATTGGGAAGAGAAAATTCCGTTTCTTCTTGAGGATTTGCTTTATGTAAACTTAGTTTTTAACAAAGATTACTTTCAAATCTTTCTTGACTTTCGAAAAACCACGCAGAGTGGGAACAATGGGTGCCTAACCTATAAATAAATTAAGTTCTAAGCTGAACTGAAACAATTTAATTAATTTCGCTGAATGAGATTGGTAAGCTGCTAAACAATAACTTAACCTCAAAGCTAATCTAATTATTTTTACGGAATACTTTGATCGTATGTCTTATTTAGTATTTAGTTTAAAAATAAAGTGAAAATGTTTGTTTGATATTTGATAATTTTATTATTTTTTTTAAGTGTTACTTGCATTATATGGTACTAATTTTTATTGTATTTATCTGATGCATGTAACCTATAAGATAAAACATTGTAATAAATATAAATAAATCATTTTCTTAATTATAACAGTGTATATCTGCAATAAATGATTTCTTAGCATCGCCACAGATACACTTGATTGCACTGTCACTATCTCTGTCACTAGAAAGTTCTTGAAATTTATATTTTCCCCGCCATTCATAAAATATTTTGATATACCTCTTGCATAAAAGGGGAGATCTATAACTGAAACTTGATTAATATATTTCAGTATTATTTGTATTTATCCTGGTAATAATGAACAGTTTGAATCGTAGACATTTTGTTTTTGCAGCATTAACTTCCCATGATTGTACGAGAAGATTCGAAGAGAACGGCAGTTACGTAGACTTTCGCCCCCCCCCTACTACCATTAATGCACAACACAATGTCAATACGGCGGTTGCTATCGTCTGCGATACAACGAACTTTTCTGTTGATTTTCGAGTTCGTCATTTTTTCCGTTTATTATATGCTTATTTAAGTTGTGTTAACTCTCGCTAAGTGGTTTTATATTTTATTTTATCCGTCTTAGTATTTATTTTATTATTGTAAATATTTTTGTTTTATCACTATTATTATTAATGAATTATTTTGTATTACTATCTTTGTATCATCTCCGTCGCGATTATTCTATTATTATTATTATTATTATTATTATTATTATTATTATTATTATTATTATTATTATTATTATTATTGCTGTTACGATTATTTCTATCATCAGCATTATTATTTTGATCTCTGTAGACTACTGGACTGTACCCGAGCACGAGCATATGCTCATTTCGGGTATCTATTCATATGTATTCATTTCAAATGTAAATTGTAAATAAATTTGAATTTGAATTTGAAAAAAATTCTAGCTTTTGTTAAATTTTACGATACTGCAGTGCACAGAAGAAATGGCGGCTCGTTCATAGTACACTTCTGCACGTCATAACTTCATCGGAGTACAATGACATAGCCGTAAATGGCAGGTTGACTTTTCGCTACGTTCCAGTCAGTTATTTACAAACTTTTTGCTGTTAAATTGCATTGTAATACAAACTAATGTAATGTTAACATACAGTGTGACGTAAATGGGGGGAAAAAAAACTGAACTTTTGACATTCAAATTGAGAAAAATGTACACAAGATTAATAAATTCTAATGGTTCTCGAATGTACTTGTTGATCAATGGAATTGGTTATGAGATGCATTGATTGTGTAAATTTTACCAAATTGGCAGTTTAGATTAGTTCCTGTGTCAGAACATTCTGTTATTGCATGTTTTGCAGATTTGTTCTATTCCTTGTACGTTTAAGGGCGGATAACATGCTGGAGAATGTTTCAGGATCATCCTGTCTTTTGTTGGATTCTTGATCTGTCATCGCGTCATCCTTGTCTTCTGATTGGCCGAATTCTCCGACTTGGCAAACTTCCAAGCTTACTAAGCTTTTAATTATTGTATGTAATTATATTAGATTTCGGCTTTCCTGGACATTCTGTAAGTTTTAAGGTGTATTGTAATGAATGTTCTGTCTAAGCATAAGTTGGTACCGGAATTGAGAATAAGTTAATAGTGTGATTATACAGATTGATTTCAATGTGTTGTGCCAGAGCCTTCTTTAGTTACAAGCCGGGGCTTGGGTAGGTTTGGCAACGCAGAGTGGAGGCGGGAGATTTTAGAGTGATATTGTGTTTGCTCATTGCTTTCGTTATACGTAACGCGTGTTTTTTCAACATTACTTCATGCACAAAGGTAAGATCAAGATTCAGAGTAGTGATGTAAATTATTACGGGTTCGAAAATAGTGTTTTATTGCAATCAATTATCTATATTTCAGAATACGGCGTAAGTAGGCTACTTACATACAAAGGCTGCCACTTAAAATAATTACAAAAAAAACATGTTTTTATTGATAGTACGAAGATAAATAAATAAATAAAAAAGATATTCCTTGCACCGAAAATAATAAAATCAATAATGCAATAAAGACGTAAGTTCCTACGCAGCATTCTTAAGTTCCATTCAGTTCACAAATTTGTGGCTAGCAAATTGACAATGTTTTGCGACTTAATGGTGTTTCATCTGTGAAAGGTTTAGGATATATTTTAATATTATCTTATGCGATTATCTATCGTGTTTTTCTACAAATATTTCAGATGCCTAGAAAGTGCTGTGTGCCTATGTATCGTAGCAACTAAACTTATAATAAAAAAAATAAAAACATACTTGTTTTTTTTATTGATGGTACAAGGGAAAATAAATAAATACTTAAAGAAATGTTACTTGTACCAAAAATAAATAAAATAATGACGTACTTTCGCAATACCCTATTCCAATCAATTAACCATTATGTGGCTAGTAAATTGACAATGTTTTGCCGCTTAATGTTGTTTCACCTCTGACGTGAAAGGTGTAGGATATCATATGCATTTTAATTTCATGTGATTATGTCGTGCTTTTCTATAAATATTTCAGATGTCCAGGAAGCCAGTTTTAGTTTGAACCTGGCCAGTCACCATAACAATACTGTTATCCTAAATTATTTGTTATAAACTTTTTAAAATATAATTTTAAATAAATATAACTACAGAAAACAAGCTAAGAATGTAAATTATGCAAATAGGCCTAAAATAAAATGTAAACAGAAGAAACTATTGACATTCCTATTATAATAAAAGTATGAGGATGTAAATACAGTTAAGCCAAGTAAAACAATCTATGAAAAAATGAAAACACATCCCTTCAACATAATACGTAACAAAACGCAACATTATCTATTAAGTACATGTATGTATCAATTAGCGTAAACTCAGTGGACTTTAAATCCTGTAAATACCAAGTGGGTGAATGTAGAGTATCCAACGCCCACTGAACGAATATTTCACTTTTATCACTGCCAATGTTGCGCTATAATCGTATATGCAAGGTAGGCTATAACAAAAACCTAAACTAACCAAACCTAACCTGTCAAAGAAGCAACAAGTTATACTAAGTATGTGTAAAATTGGCCTATGTCTCTATAGTGGGCGGGACATAAGTAACATTGACCAAACCAACAAAGTGATTATATGCATGTACAAATTATAGATAGTTCTGACGTATAGCAGGCATTCCGAATCTTCAACAAAACTGCAACATTTGTGGGATCACAAAACAGCTGTTTACAATGACTTTGAAAACCAACGGCGTAACTTTATTGATATAGCAGGCGAGACCCAACAATTTGACTAGAATTCTGTTACACACAAACCACAAATAAGAATATAAAAATGTGGTTATACAATATTTAATAGAATAGTCAATTACTTTGTCATCCATAACCGTAAAAATTCCCAAAGACTGCAACCATTTTATTTCCATTTATTGTCTTGTTTTTTTTATCACCAACACGCATTTAGTTTATAATACATCAACAATTAACGTTTGGTACGACCGCAAACATAATTCCATCGACACACACTTATATTGTAACATTAATTTACATTGGAAATCGGCATTAGCACAAACACGTGTACTGTACGGTCAGCCTCCGGGTGACAGATAATTGCAGTGTTGCCGACGTATGGCCCCGGCTTGTAACTAAAGAAGGCTCTGGTTGTGCGCGTTCTAACGTCACTTTCCAATAATGTAGTTTCGAGGCAGCTCGTTGAATACACCTCAGAAGTAAACGATGTGGGTGGATGTGGGCAGGGTTCAGCAATTTAGGTATTTTAAACATAATTTACACGTAAAACTCTTACAGCCTTACTAATAAACCGTGTATAGTTTTTATACGAGACTTATGCAGAGTTGAGATAGAAAACGTTACTAATAAACCTTGAATAAGCTATGGACGTATAAACAGGCTGTAACTATACAATGGGAATTGCTTTGCAGTAGTTACATACACGAAACCCCTTGTTTAAGCGTTGTATATAGGGAAAAAATGGCCGCCCCTGTAACAGCTGTTCGTATCGACTGTCATTTTATGATGATGGTTACCTTGTAACCACAGAAGAACAAACCAAAGATCATAGAATTATTAGAATAATATTGCTGTAGCTTGTACTCTTTGACCAAAATGTAGTGTGGTAATCGATTAGAGCCAGTTGTACTATCGATATTTAACACGCCACACTAGAGCTCTCTGCCGGATGCAATAGAGAACCTCAGATATTCTATTACCTTTCCTAACGAAGTAATGACGAAACTATAACGTAGCTGTGTAACAGTTGTACTGTTATACACGACGTATGTAGTGATTGTTAGTAAGGAATTTACACACGACTTATAAACGAGCTACTCATTGTATAAGTATAAGACAGTTAAACGTCTGTATATAGAGTTTTTATTAGTAAGACCGTTAATGGAAAAATAGTTTTATATATTATTATGTTATAATAAACTAACATTCAATTTATTTTGACGATTTAAACACTACGCACCAAGGCTCTACTAATTGAGCTACCCAGGAACTCTACCAGGACCTGGTAGCTCAGTTGGTGGGTTTAGCCAAAGGTCCTGGGTTCGATACCTGGCCCCGGAACAATTTTTCTCTTGAAATTATTCAAATCAACTTCACATGCATATCTGAAAACTAGATTTACATAATACACGTCACTGTTCGTTAACAGAAAACCACAATTCAAGTCACACAAAGTTTGTGTGCACTCAGTATTGACTGTTATCAGCCCATTTTGAGGTCTGTGGATATAAAGGAAGAAGTTGGGACGGGTTCTGGTAGAGTTCCTGGATAGCTGAGTTGATAGAGCGTTGAAATTATTAAAAAAATTGTTGAATATTTACTTGTTAAGATTAAAACAATTGGTCCCTGCCAGTGTCTTAAATACCTCCTCCTCCTCCTCCTCCTTCTTCTTCTTCTTCTTCTTCTTCTTCTTCTTCTTCCCTTCAAGTTTTAGGCCAAATGGCCTGTTACGATCTCACAGTTGAATTTTCAATCCAGCGCTTCTTTGGACGTCCGAGAAATCTCTTCCCGTTTGGACGATAGTGGAGCATGACTTTTGGGATTCTATCTCTATGCATGCGATGCAGATGATTTATCCAGTTGTTCCGATAATGTTTTACGTGATTAATTACAGGTTCTAGTTGTAATTCTTCCATTACATCTTCATTGCGTTTGTGATCCCATTTCGTATATCCCGCTGTATATCTCATAAATTTCATTTCATTGGCCGTTATTCTGCTTTCGTCTTTCTTCCTCAATGTCCATGCCTCACTGCCGTAACAAAGTACAGGTCTCGCCAAGGTCTTGTATAGGCGAATTCTAGTATGCCTTTGTACTAGGGAAGGTTTCATAATGGTGTTAATTATTCCCATTGTTTTGGTGTATTTAGAAATTTTCTGTGAAATGTCTACTTCATCGAAAAAAAGATAATGTGTATCCGAGATATGTAAAATAATTTATCCTTTCTAATATTTTTGAATCTAAACATATTTTGCTAGGGACAGGGTATTTTCCGCAAAAGGCCATAATTTTAGTTTTTTTTCTTTATTGATTTTCATATCATATTTAATTCCAATTTTTTTAAATTAAAAATTGAACGTTGTAATTCATCTTCTGAGGATGCCACCAGAGCTAAATCGTCTGCAAAAAGTAATGAATCTAGTTGTAAATGTCTATTGAGTTGTATATCTTATTAAATACCTATCATTTTTTTCAGTCTCATTTGAATTATGGAATTTTATTCTGGGGAAATAGGTCCAGTTGAAAAGATATTTTTCTTCTTCAGAAAAAAGCTGTGCGTATTCTTAAGGGCTGTGGCCCAAGAGAACATTGTAAGCTGTCATTCAATGAATTTGAAATTCTGACTTCCTCTTCATTCTGTGTTCTTACTAATACGTTAATATTTGAAAATTTACATGAATATGAACCTGGTACTAAGGTACATTCTCTTGAGGCTAGAAATAACCATAACATATATGTTCCTAAATGTAGATTAACCAAGGTTTGTAATAGCTGTTTTATTGTGGATGTAAACCATTTTAATGAAATTCCTTTTAATAACAGAAATATTGATAGTAATAGCTCTTTTAAAATAAAATTAAAAGATACGCTATTTACCAAAAACCTTTACACAGTACAAGAATATATTGAATTTAATTTTAACTCATTTTTATGTAAATGGTTTCAACTTTGACGAAACCTATTGCAATTTTATATTATTTATCGGCTTTTAAATAAACTAAACTAAAGTATATACACTTTTTGTAGGTATTGATACCTAAACAGATAATCTAAGAAGGAAATACCGTAGCTAGGTACCTTTCAAATTCATCTTCAAAACCCAGAAATTCATCTTCAAAGCTAAATGAAGAATCACAAAGTTTGGAAGCTCCTCTACATCAAGAAGCCTTGTTGTAAGTCATGTATGTAGTCCACACCTGTGGAGTAACGGTCAGCGCGTCTGGCCGCGAAACTAAGTGGCCCGGGTTCGAATCCCGGTCGGGGCAAGTTACCTGGTTGAGGTTTTTTCCGGGGTTTTCCCTCAACCCAATACGAGCAAATGCTGGGTAACTTTCGGTGTTGGACCCCGGACTCATTTCACCGGCATTATCACCTTCATTTCATTCAGACGCTAAATAACCTAGATGTTGATACAGCGTCGTAAAATAACCCAATAAAATAAAATAAATAAATGTATGTGTGTATGTATGTATGTATGTATGTATGTATGGGGTGACCAGACGTCCTCTTTTGTCCAGACATGTCCTTCTTTTTAGGCCTTTGTCCGGGATCCGGGCGAATGTTTAAAAATAAGGAAATGTCCTTCTTTCGTAACTTGTATGTATGCCTGGTATTTTGAAATTATCTGATTCAAAGCCTTTTACAACTAATTTGCCTGTAGGTGACAGCAACATCGATGAAATGTAGTCCTTGCCAACGTTCATAACTCTCTTTGCTCCTCCTTGTTATTGTCGTTGCTCACAGGTAGCTAGTAAATCGAGAGATCGAGGTGCGAATGTATAAGTCTCGTCGCTCTTATTTCCGGCAGCCAATCACGTTGCAGGTCGGCTACATTTAAACGTGTGCGTCTTGTGACTCGCTGATGAAGACGTCATGCATTTCCTAAGGCTGGATAAATACTTAATATAATCGCCCGCCATTTTGGCTCTTTCATTGGCGTTCGCAGAAAGCACACGAGGACGTTATTTGCCGCTCAATTATTTGCTGAATTACAGTGCGTTTGATTTATTATCATAGGAGCTACGACATGATAATGTTTAACGGTGTGGCAAATAGATTCCTCGTATGGTAGCTCGGCAACGAAAGAACAAAAATGGCGAACGATACTACCTAACTAGACTTTATAGAGCCTTCACTTTCGAAGGCGTAAGCAAAGAGGAGGAGTCACGCCGGGAATAACAGCGACACGACTATAAGTCTAAATAGATATTTCCTGTCGTCTTTAATAATTATAGTTCCCTTGACTTTCATATGTAGCTATCTGTAAAATCATTATTATTAAGTTTTATCATAATTATTTTGTAGGGAAAACACGGGAATTTTACTTGAAGCAAGTAAAGAGATAGGTTTGGAAGTAAATCCCGAAAAGACAAAGTATATCATTATGTCTCTTGACGAGAATATTGTACGAAATGGAAATATAAAAATTGGAAATTTATCTTTTGAAGAGATGGAAAAATTCAAATACTTGGGAGCAACAGTAACAAATATAAATGATACTCGGGAGGAAATTAAACACAGAATAAATATGGAGAATGCCTGTTATTATTCGGTTGAGAAGCTTTTATCATCCAGTCTGCTGTCAAAAATGTGAAAGTTAGAATTTATAAAACAGTTATATTACCGGTTGTTCTTTATGGTTGTGAAACTTGGATTCTCACTTTGAGAGAGGAACATAGGTTAAGGGTGTTTGAGAATAAGGTGCTTAGGAAAATATTTGGGGCTAAGAGGGATGAAGTTACAGGAGAATGGAGAAAGTTACACAACGCAGAACTGCAAGCAATGTATTCTTCGCCTGGCATAATTAGGAACATTAAATCCAGACGTTTGAGATGAGCAGGGCATGTAGCACGTATGGGCGAACCCAAAAATGCATATAGTGTCAGTTGGAAGGTCGGAGGGAAAAAGACCTTTGGGGAGGCCGAGACGTAGATGGGAAGATAATATTAAAATGGATTTGAGGGAGGTGGGATATGATGGTAGAGACTGGATTAATCTTGCTCAGGATAGGGACCAATGGCGGGCCTATGTGAGTGCGGCAATGAACCTTCGGGTTCCTTAAAAGCCAGTAAATAAGTATAATTATTTTGTAATAAAATAAATATTAATATACTTTCAAGTATAATATAAGCCTAAATCTGTACTGTAAATATTTCGTAATAAAATAGATATTGACTTAATTTATAGTATAACATAGGCCTAAGCCTAAATCTAAGTACATATTTTCTCTCCTCTTTTTTCGAACAATGTCCTCCTTTTTAAAGCTTTGTGTCCTCTTTTTTTATCGATGTGAATCTGGTCATTCTATGTATGTATGAATGTATGTATGTAATTGTAATGTATTGTTATGTATGTATGTAATGTATGTAAGGGAACGTATTTTGTTTCTTTTTGGAACGTTGGCAACCGTTGTTCCCCTGCCAATTTAACACCGTCTGTTCTGCTACATCAGAAATGTGCCTGTACTGTTTCTTTAAAAATGTAACAGCGACAAGACCACAAATTATCTATTCATAACATCATCCCTCTTTCGTCCACAGAACCTCTTGTGTGAGCATTTACACTCATTTAGACAATTTTTCAAAGCGAAATGTCTTCCTTTTAAAAATAAAAAAGGCGGATGTCTTGTTCCATCAGCACAGCGTGACAGAACAAGTGCAGTACTCATATATGGACTTTTTTACGTATTTAACACCACTTCTTGTGCTTCTGCAATTTGTCTTGAGGGCACATGGAATGTCAGTGGGATTTCATCCATGTTTCCTCATAAAGTCTAAGAACAGTGAAAGCGTGCGTACGTACATACATGCGTACAATCTACTGATTAAAATGTCACTCACAGTTTTAATTATCGGCGTATCAGGTGCGTCTTGTTTTTAGACAAATTTTCAGAGAGAAAAAAAAGACGACACGGGATTTGAGGAAATCCAAATGAGATCGGAGGTACAATGCTCTTGGGGGCACCTCTAAATATTAATCTAGACTATTACACTCTTACTACGTCATACTACTTTCGACCAATAAAACGGTACGAAAGGACGTATTTCAACCAATCATGGCTGCTTATCGCACAATTTTATCGCGTCCCTAGCATTTGTTTAATTTTATCGCGTTCCTAGGATTTGTTTCTTTGTTTGCCAACATTTGAAACTGCGCTGGTCTGGACGTCAAAAAAATATATATAGGCTTATATATATAATTACAAACCTCTCCAGTCGATGCAGAGCAGTTTCAAATATGACTCGCATTGGCATTCAAGAACAAGAATTAATAAAAATCACTGATCATACCTATGCATCTTCTGAAATCCGATTTACAAATAAATGAAGAGCACCATTCGGAAATCCTGAATAAGTTGAATACACCATGTAGGCCTAAATCAACGAGTTCCACTTCTATTACGCACACGTCCAATATAACATCAATTGAACCACCAACCACATTCAAATTTTAAAATTGTACATTCAATAATTGAATCGGTGAGTTGGAAAAGGGGTCAAGTCCATCATTTTTCATACTGGCATTTATTGGTGATACCTGACTGCTATGTCTGTACGCATCGTTTGGTATAACTAGGAGTCATGTCCCGGCCACAGAAGTGTGCATTAGATTAGTATTGAGTTGGAGAAGGGGTCATGTCCAGAGTTTTTTGTCTCTCCTGAACAATTTACTTTTCAGGACATGGCCCCTTTTCCAACTCAACGATTCAATTATTCCTTTTAAAATTATTCATTCGGAAATCCTGAATAAGTTGAATACACCATGTAGGCCTAAATCAACGAGTTCCACTTCTATTATGCACACGTCCAATATAACATCAATTGAACCACCAACCACATTCAGATTTGAAAATTGTGCATTCAATAATTATTCCTTTTAAAATTATTCATGTTTATTTTTTTATGTCATCGTCGTTAAATAAAACTTTTCTAACACTTGTGTATATTAGTTAGGCTATGTTATAGCTTCTGCTATATGGTATTATGGATAGTCACGTATCAGAGATTGTTTAATATTAAGATTTATTGAAAATCATCTATCAAGTGACGTTGATTACTGGGATTCGGATAATTGAAGTGGAATGCAACTGTCTTAATAAAAATGAAACTGAATCAACAAAGCCTTCTTGACTAGTAACAGGCCACAGAGTTCAATGATGATTCCATAGTTGGCACAACTGATACCGGTAACAAGAAAACATCATCATAAAACACTGCTGCCATGTAGCGTAATGCTGAGATGGTACAATAATACATTTGAAGACAGTTGTATTTTCGTAAGCCAATTAATATTTTATTGTTCACTTTGTTACTTCTAATCTTTATATAGCCCACTTTCTTCTAATCGTGTAATAGTCAATTAAATCCCACTCGAGTTTTGATTTTCTCTAGATAAATCAAAACCTCTAGTGAGATTACTGTTGATAAAATATATTTTGCATTGTTCTTTATATCACCCCATATCTTTTCCCTGGTGTTACATTTTGATTCCATAAACTTTATATTTTCACTCCACTCTAATGGACATGTACAGTGACATTTTATTTTTACTTCAATTTTTATTGTACCTGAGTTTTTGAATGTACTTCACTCCCACCCCCTCTACTAGTAAACTTCCAACTGTTCTCCTCACAGAACCAAACGTATACAGTCAAAGTCGCCTTAAGGTCGTAGTAAACACAAACAGTACTGAGTTAGTGAGTATAGTACGTTCCAGAAATATGTTCGCGTTTTCCAGTGACGAAAGAGCTTTCAATATTGAAATATATTTTCGCACAGGTACTGTCGTCCGTTTGCCTACGTCGCATCCCGATTTCCCTCACCCGCAACTGTTTAAAATGACTTAAATAAAAGTAATTAACTGTCTCATGATTTCCCCCTTTCTACGATCCTGCTACATAACCACTTGGACGGACAGTAGATAGCATGTCTGAGTAATGTTATCTGTGCGGGTCGGGCAGAAGTGAAGATTGAATTTACAGTACGTAAGGTACAGGTATAGAATTATTTCAACATGAGTTACTAGTACGAAGGACGAAACTGATAATAGGAATTAGATGCAATAGTCTATAGTGCGATAATATGCACAAAAGAACTGAAGCCTGTATCTAAATGAACGGCCACACATTTTAAAAAATGTGTTTAAATATCCATATTATGATTATTTTTCAATTTAACTTCATACTCTATATTGTACGCTAATGTGCTGTAGACAGTATAATATACACTGCATAATTAATACGTCCTCATGGATAGCTCAGTTCGTGAGTAAAAACACTTATTGTTAATACTGTACTGTATTTTGATTAAACAAAAACCTAATGAAAATGATAAAACTCAAAATTGCGATATTTCCTAGTTTACGTAAATGGATGAACTACTTTTCTTCCCTCCTATACTTAGTAAAGTGGTTTGTTTGTATTTTACGCCAGAATCATCGAACTTAAATTGTGGAAGGGGGTAGCAAACGGTGTGTCCGGCTCTGAACCATTAATCCAAAGGTATAGCCAGGTTAATATTAAAAATGTTAGTAAATATAAAATGATGTCCCTGTATAAGAAGCTGTGCATTTTATCGGATGTTAAGTAAGCATTTCCATGGAAAGTCGAAATTCCGTTCCACAAAATAGCTTCGTTTGTTCTATTAGTGTAGGTCGAGTTACACGTTAAAAGGTGTGTCATGCACACTGGCAGATATGTAAATTTATTCGCTCTGTATTCCTCCTGTGGACTGCAGATTGCGTGATAGTGGAATTTCCGATTTTTCACTCTGCTCATGACCAGAGTGCATATTTACAGTTGGAAGCAGGAAGGTTTGTAGAGTTGAGGAATGCGCTCGTCATTGGTACACTCCAAGCATGCGTATTGCGACCTTCATTGGTGTATTGTGTAAACCTCTATAAGGTACAGGGACATCATTTTATTTTTACTAACACTTTTAATATTAACCTGTCTATACCTTTAGAGAACCGGAAACACAGCTTGCTCCCCCCTCCAAGACTGGAGTTCGATGATATTGGCGTAAAACACAAATCACTCTACTAGGTATAGGAAGGAAGAAAAGTAGTTCATCCATTTACGTAAACTAGGAAATATCGCGATTTTGAGTTTGATAATTTTCATTAGGTTTTTGTTTAATCAAAGTACAGTACTGTATTAAGAATAAGTGTTTTTACTCACGAAGTGAGTTATCCATGCGAACGTATTCATTATGCAGTGTATATTATACTGTCTACAGCACATTAGCGTACAATATAGAGAAAGAAGTTAAATTGAAAAATAATCATAATATGAATATTTAAACACAATTTTGAAAATGGTGGCCATTCATTTCGATACAGGCTTCAGTTTTGTGCATATTATCGCACTATAGACTATTGCATCTAATTCCAATTGCCAGTTTCGTCCTTCGTACTAGTAACTCATGTAGAAATGATTCCATACCTACTCTACGTACTGTAAATTCAATCTTCACTTCTGCCCGACCCGAAAATATAAAATTACTCAGACATTCTATCTACTGTCCGTCCAAGTGGTTATGCCGCAGGATTGTAGAAAGGGAGGAAATCACGTGACAGTTAATTACTCAACGAGGCCCTTTTATTTAAGTTAAATTAAACAGCTGTATAATATTACGTAAACTTCCAATTCCTAAGAGAAATTAATGTTTTCAGAAAAGAGCTAAGACAGCCCAGCTATTACAGAGGGGCGAGCAGAAGCAGGTGGGGGAAATCGGGATGCGACGTAGGCAAACGGACAGTACCTGTGCGAAAATATAATTCAATATTGAAAGCTCTTTCGTCACTGGAAAACGCGAACATATTTCTGGAACGTACTATACTCAGTAACTCAGTACTGCTTACTATCTGCGGTCTTGGTTCTGTGTGGAGTTGGAACTTCCTTAGTAGAGGGGGTGGGAGTGAAGTACATTCAAAAACTCAGGTTCAGTAAAAATTGAAGTAAAAATAAAATGATGTCCCTGTACTTCTTCCGTCAACACATTTGGAAGAATGAGGGACGTCATTTTGCATTCCAAGCATTACGTCTCCAAGAAGATCACCGAAATTGTTTATAATCATCATCATCATCATCATCATCATCATCAAGCTTTACAACTTGTGATCCGGTGTGCATGGTATTGTGCCATCTTTTTAAGGTTTTGGAATAGATCGTTAACTTTGACAACATTGTCAAGTATTCGTGCTGAATATCAGATCCTTTAATCCTCTAAGACAGCGATATTCAATCTTTTTGCTAGCGTAACCCCCAAACTCTATTGCAATTACAGTAGAACTCCAATTATCCGGACCCCAATCATCCGGATCCACAATTATCCGGATCGATTTGGGGGAAAATACAAAAACGTACGCTATTCGAGATGTTCCAAGTAAAATAGAGTACAGATACTATACAGAATTATGCACTGTACTAAAATAAATTTGTATACAATGCTGTATCTTAATTTTTAGTTTTTATTTACTTTAACGTACAATGTTAATAGTGCAGTACAGTACATACATACCTATGTTTGCTTAGTTTTTATCAACAGTAATCTCACTAGAGGTTTTGATTTATCCAGAGAAAATCAAAACTCGAGTGGGATTTAATTGACTATTACACGATTAGAAGAAAGTATGTAAAGATTAGAAGGAATAAAGTACTCTAATGCAATAAAATATTAATAGACTTAAATTCTATTGCACTTGTGTTAGCTTCATCAAAACATTTGAACGGAGCCGCCATTTCCAGTTGACTGTCTATATACGGTAAAGAAATGACGATCACAAAGCATGTTTTATAGTACCGTAAAGAATTTGCAGTTTGAAATGTTGGCACACAAAAGAAAAAAAAACAATTGGTAGGGAAATGATAAACAGAAAAAAATGTATATAAAAATTAGAAGAAATAAAGTACTCTAATACAATAAAATATTAATTGACTTACTAAAATTATATTTCACTAATGTTAGTTTCACCAAAACGTTTGAACAAAACCGCCATTTTCAGTCGACAATCTTTGCGGGAAACAAATGACGTTAGCAAAGCATGTTTTATACAATTAGTACCGTAAAGAATTTGCAGTTTGAAACGTTGGCAAACAAATAAACAAATGCTAGGGAAGTGATAAAATTATAGCGATATACAGCCATGATTGGTTGAAAGACATTCTTTCATACGTTTTATTGGTCAAAAGTAGTATGACTTACAAGGAGAGAACACGCTCTGTATATCACCGAATTAAATCAGATTTTGTGACATGAAAGTACAAGACACACTGTTTAAAGTCATACCTGGTATGAGTGGCCAATGACCCCTCGTTTTGGAAATATTGGCTATTGTTTATGACATACTTCCGTTAGGTGCTTAATAGGGAAGCATTAGGCTGTGTAACGGCGTAGCTCATGTGGTTGGATGCTGAGTTGTCATCCAGGCAACCCGAGTTCGAATCCTAATGCCTTCTCATTTTTTAAAGCTTGATATTATTATTATTATTATTATTATTATTATTATTATTATTATTATTATTATTATTATTATTATTACTACTACTACTACTACTACTATTATTTTAATTCACTTTCAGTTGTCAGTTCGTATATTCAAAGCCATGTTGAAATATGCGTGGTATGCATCAAAATTAATAAACGAACGAGAAGTGTTTGTGAATGTGAAGGATGTCTGTTTCGCAGCAGAAGTGCGGAAAAATGTGTGTGACTGTGGACAACCTTCTTTCATTTGCTGTGCATGGTGCAGGAAATATGTATGTTTTGTGTGTTTTTATGACATTTATAATAACAAATCATGTACAAAATGAAGTGGAATAGCTGCTACAGAAGCAGAACAGACGCCAGTGACACATGTCACCTTCCTACATGAGTAATATTTCATTGTTTATCCTTTACAATACAATGTTAGTTAATTAGTAATTTGTTTAAAACATGATGAAGCATTCAATACATTGAGAAATATGATATAGGTGTGTAAATAGATAACTGTGATCACAATATTAATCATTATTAAAAGAAAAAAAAATATAGAACCAGTTAAGATTCGAACTCAGGTTGTCTGGATAACAACTCAGCATCACAGGCTAATGCTTCCCTATTGAGCACCTAACGAAAGTATGTCACTTTATTTTTTATTTTAGTCGGTTATTTTGCGACGCTTTATCAACAGCTTAGGTTATTTAGCGTCTGAATGAGATGAAGGTGATAATGCCGGTGAAATGAGTCCGGGGTCCAGCACCGAAAGTTACCCAGAATTTGCTCTTATTGGGTTGAGGGAAAACCCCGGAAAAAACCTCAACCAGGTAACTTGTCCCGACCAGGAATCGAACCCGGGCCACTTGGTTTCGCGGCCAGACGTGCTAGCCGTTACTCCACAGGTGTGGACGAAAGTATGTCACAAACAATAGCCAATATTTTCAAAACGAGGGGTCATTGGCCACCCATACCAGGTATGACTTTAAACAGTACGTCTTGTACTTTCATCTCACACAATCTTATTCCATTCGGTGATATACAGAGCGTGTCCTCTCCTTGTTAGTAAAAGTGTAATAGTCAATAAAAATTGGGGTTTTACTTTGTCAGACATCGTTTTTTCTTAATTATGAGGATTTCTGCATGTCCGGATCGGCCCGATCCCCAATTAGACTCGATAATTGGAGTTCTATTATATATAAGAATTAACAAAACTGATTGATGTACAAAAAATAAATTATTATTATTATTATTATTATTATTATTATTATTATTATTATTATTATTATTATTATTATTATTATTCAGTAGTTATTGATGCAATAATAATAGTACTGATTTACGTAAAATGTTATTCAAGCACGGAAAAACAAGAGATGATATTGCAAAAGAAAGTAAAATATAATGCAATAATAAATCGACAAGTATAATAAAATTAATATGTCAGCATTTTTACGTAAGTAATCAGAGGGATGCATGCCTCTGGTACGCGTACCATAGACTGAATACCACTGCTCCAAGGAATGTGAGAATTTCTAGCAAGAAAGAGGCTGTTGTTGAGGATTGTGACCGCTACACACGGCCTTCAGGTCTGACCACGGTTACTTGTACGGTATTTGCTCCCCTGTGTAACAGTTTCTTTTCTTCTGGCATTGTGTAAAGTTGTACGAGTAAAAATATGATCGGTAAAATAAGTGCATTGTCGTTGGAGGATCGGGTCAAAGTGATTCGCGGAAGTGTGAAAGTGGTTTACCTGAAAGAAAATGTTTCTGCTAATTTAAATGTGTCGAAAATCAGTTCAGATTAATGGCGAAGTCCATCAACATCGGTTAAAAACGCAGTAATCACAGATTACGAAACGACGGTTATACAGTAACCGTGGTTAAAATGTAATTTCTGTGCACCATTCATAATCACCGATTACTTAAACATTGTTAGCTGACACCTCATTTAACCAGAGTAAAGTCTATGACTGTACACTGTTTCTACAAAATGACAAAAGGAAAGCATCCATACCGCTGCAAAGATAATAGTCAACGTCTAAAAACGACTGTGCTCACTCCATTCTACATCGAAATGAACGTGTCCTACATTTTCGCGTTGCATTTGTTTGCCTTTGGGCGCTGTTATATTTGAGAGTTGCATTTCTTTGTTTTTCAGTGCTGTTAGGTTAAAATCGTACAAAATAGAAAATTGAATGCAAAAATGATTATATTCCAATATGAGGTTAAAGTATCGATAGACTTACTTACTAAATTTAAATATATTATATAAAAAAGAAGGAATATCCATAAAGGAAAAGGATGCAGAAGATTAGTAGGAATGTGTGTACGATCCAGGACCTCATTTACACCAGGTTACTGTTCATTATCCTAAGATCCATCCATAACCTCTCTTTGTTCAGCCAGTGACATAGAGAAAGAGATATTCAAGTATTCCCTCTTAAAATATAGAAAATAAGTTATATAGAATCGTAATAGAAGAAATATGACTGTTTTTATGTTATTAAAAGTGAGTCATTTGTAGATTTTGATAAACGAAATCCCTCCTGAAATGTTCTGTCACCTAATTCCACGTAAGAATTCTCTCTTTCCACTAAAGAAACTTCACACTCACGCTCTAGACCTATCCAAGTAATTCAAGTACTGTATAATAACAATCGTCTTCGAAATAAACATCTGTGCCTCTGGCCGCCATTTTGCTTTACTTGCTCTACTAATCACTGGTTATCTCCTTTAACCGCTCGCATATGGTCGGTTAGAGATTACTGTGGTTAACCTCCTATTTAAGTCGTAACCGAGGTCGATCCACCGTAAAAATCCTTAACCAGGGGTTAGATGACAATTTTAACTAGTAGTTACACTAACCGACGTTGATGCACGTGGGCATAATTGAGTTTCAAAATCGAAGAAAGAATTATAACCAAATAGAATTCAAGTGAAAAACTGTGAAACTGGAGATGCATAAATTGTTTTCCTAATATTTTGAAAAATACTTTAGAGAATGAAATTGCCCAGAAAGAAAATAATAATAATAATAATAATAATAATAATAATAATAATAATAATAATAATAATAATATTAATGGTGCAGAATTCAATTTATGATTTTCTAAAGCGTAAATAATTTGTATTTATTTTGGTATTTATTTATTTTGCCCTATATAACAAAATATAATTGATTTTAGCTTTATAAAATAAACTAGTGGCTTGTGCAGCAAATGCTGCAAACTAAGTTCATTAGACGTTCAAATAAACATTTTTCAGATTTATTTTCAGTGAAGAATACCAGACATCCTGAAAGTTATTTGCTTCCATAATAATGAAAGATACTCTCTCTGGAGCCAATACTGAAGAGAACCACGCATATGAATATCTACACCACACCGCCATTAAATATATGAAAAAGACCCAACCCCGCTTGATTAATAACTATAAAAATATTTGATTTTTAATAATATTAACTTACGTAAGTTTTATAGCTTTCAGTAACATATACTATATATACTATATAGCCGCCACTCAGTAAAATATAGAAATCAAAATCTAATTTAAGTTATTCTCTACATCTACTTATATAACCCCAAACGTTTCACTTTCATATCATCAATATAGCATTAATATGTATAATTAATGAAAAATAGTCACATCATGGCATTAACTACAATAATATTTCATTTCTAATGGTAATAATGTCATCAAACCACTTCAAGTTTTGTAGTTTTTAATATCCAATACACACCTGTACCCAGAAAATTACACACCACAGAATCGAACCTATAAATTATTTTTAGTAAGTTAAGTTTTTAATAACCAATTTAATTGGAGCTCTAAATATGTCGGCATTCTTGCAGATCATGGCTTTCGTGTAATATTGTTTACTGTAGTGTGTGTTTTGTTTTATTCTGAAATGCAATTAGCTGGTTCTCAAAACTGACGACAGATGGATTTTGGAAAATAGGAAAATTATGTTGAAAAATTGACATTTCACTGAAAACTACTATTTTTCCGAAAAACTTTGAGTTCCAAGCTTCAAAATGAGGGATCATTTATTAAAATCCATTCAGCCGTTTTCCCGTAATTTCCATTACCAGTTCAAATTATATATATATATATATATATATATTAGTGGCTTGTGCAGCAAATGCTGCTGCAAACAAAGTTCGTTAGACGTTCAAATAAAAATTTTTCAGATTTATTTTCAATGAAGAATACTTGTCTTTTTGATAGTTATTTGCTTCCATAATAATGAAACACACTCCCTCTGAATGGATTTTTTTAGGCCAAATACTTTTTCTTGAACCTATCCTAATTCAGTTTTTGAGTTTCAACACGAAAACGCAAGTATCAATGTCAGGACGATAGCAGTAGCTATTTCAGGTCATTGTGGATTGTAGGCAAAAGTTAAAAAAATGTCAGGTTTGCTAAGCTTTCGAACAATAGCATGTAGAACTTGAAATGTAGAGCGTAAAATCATTTTATCCTTCTAAGAGATCTTGCTGAAATGATCTGGAGACTACAAAATTTTCTAGGCCTCTTATTTTATCAGTAAGTAATACCTTTTTATCTTTCCTTAGGAACTGTAATGTTTGCGCTCTCTCGAGCCAATACTGAAGACAATGACACATATCAATATCTACACTACACCGCCATTAAGTACATATATGAAAAAGACCCAACCCCACTGGGTTAATAAGTATAAAAATATTTGATTTTTAATAACAATATTATTATCTTAAGTTTTGTAGTTATATATAGCAGCCACTCAGTAAATTATAGAAATGAAGATTTAAATTAAGATATTCTCTACATTTACTTACATAACCTCAAAACATTTCACTTTCATGTCATCAATATAGCATTAATATTATGTATAATTAATGAAAAATAGACGCATCATGACATTAACTATAATAATATTTAATTTCTAATGGTAATAATGTCATCAAAGTACCTCAAGTTTCGTAGATTTGAATATCCAATACACATGTGGTGTAGTCACATAAACTGTAAATGTTAGGGTTCGTTCGGAACCTAAGTCCCGAAATGATGACTCGAAGAAATTGTAGAGTATATTTATTATAATATATACAAAATACAGATACTGAGCTCAACTGTAGAGCTCCCAGTAGCAAAAGGCCCCTCTGGTAATGAATTCCATGCTTATATTATCCGAGGAAATGAAAAACTCCACCCTATGAGGTCATCGGCAGCCAATTAGATTCAGAACCATATGGTCATTACCTCCCCATGAGGTCATTAGCATCCAATTAGGGGTAGATGTATTTTTAACCATGAGGTCATCAATAGCCAATAGTAGGCATGTATGGATAACATCTTTAAGTTTATCACATGAGTGCTGTTTACTCTGACCATCTTACTTGTGATGAGAGAGTTAATGTTATTGTGGCCCTCTGCGCGTGATTTAAGATTGTTTATACACGTGCACTACAGACTACTCATGCGGGCGACTTCATTTCCTCGTGATATTGATACAACTAGACTCAGCTTGTTCCATGAACATAATACAGATTAATAATATATAATATTAATTCTAAATACAATATTAATTCGATAGATAGGTAATCATATCTGGTTATGCCTCTATATATGACACGCCCCTCCTTATTAAAAGTTTTACAATCTTTGTGAAGTTAAACTTTTCTTTTTGTCCAGTGAATTGGATCTTGAAGTGATTTTGTCATCCTACGTGACTGAGTGTTTGATGATAGTGATTCTAATGATTGAGCTTTAATCTGTTCTAACATTTCTGATACTTCTTCGTTTCGAATTGGTTGCTTTATTAGAGGGTCTTGTCTTTTTGATTTTGGTATTAGTTCTAATTTTATGTTTTCATGTTCATCTTCCGAACTAGTATATGAATCATTTTGACAAACAGTAGTCTTTTGTCCATACTGTTGATTTTTAATTATAATAGGCCTGCAGCATGATGAACAACCTTTCTTACAGTCCCTAATTGCATCTTGCCAATTACAATATCTGAATAACCATAACCCACATTTACGACAACTAGAACAACAACAACAACACAAGCATAATGCAATACTAATTCCAAACACAGTACTACAGTAAAACCAAGTAGAGTATGAATACCAGAATGATTGATATTCTATTTTATCTTCCTCCTTTTTAATTTGTTGTTGAATGTCATCTATTCTTATTCCCATGTACTTAAAGTCTGAGGTTGATGAAAGGATATTTGGATAAGGAAGTGACATTTTTATTTTTGGAATAACCTCTTCTTCCATTTTAGTGAGACAACAATCTATATCCATTGGTACAAGAGGAATAATGTCTGTTGTTGAGTGGTTCATTACTTCATGTTTTATTGGAAATATCATTCCAACTGACGTTATTCCTTTACACTGTATGGGAAGTACCAATTTACCTCTCTTATACAATTTCACTTTTTCCTTCACTTCATCGTCACACACAAAAGTTATATCATCTACTTGTGAGGTTACATACAACCATTCATTACTTGCTGCCAAAGGAATCCAAATGGTTTCGCTTAACATCATGTATTGTTCTAGATTTATACATTCTTCAGGATAAACTTGAGTTGAGGGATGTATGAGCCCTGTCATACAGTCTCGTGTATTGAATAAATTTATGGGTATATTTTCAATGCATACTAAATATTTTAGTCCTGCCTTCTTACATTGATCAATTTGTCGTTGATTTAGATAAGCATATTTTGTCTTTATAGCGTTTGTAGCTATGTATTCCGTGTGAGGTTGAATAAATTTTGAATTTTTATTATTTGGTAATTTTATTGGAAATGGAATCATATCATATAGACTGAATTTTTCTCTTTGCACAAGTGGTACCTTTACCCTATAAACTATCGACGTAGAAGATTTGAAAATTGTTGCAGTTAGAATTTGGTCAACCTGATCGTTTGAAAAAGGTGGTAATTGCAATTCTGGGGGAACTGCATTAGCCAAAAGATTCTTAATTTTTACGTAAGTTATTACCTGCGGTTGAATGATTCCTTGTCTTCATTTACTACCATTGTTATTAGCAATGTGTAATACTCAAAGCAATCATGATATCCTAATTCTATATGTTTAATTATCAAATTAATTTTGGTTATCACGTCATTTTCATGTAACGTTTCTTTCCATTTCTCTCCCCATGTATTAGTAACTGTCTCAAAATTCTTTATTATTTCTTTCTCATTTAACGTTACTTCCGTGACTGTTTCGTTGATACTGATCAAACTAGACTTCAGTATTGTTAATTGATCTGAGCTTAATTGCAAAAACTTTAATTGTTCCGCCTGCATTTGATCCATTTTACTTTTATAGGTTTCAATTTCAGCTTCTGTTGCGGTTCCAAACAAAATACGAAATGTTTCTCCTACAAAACCTAACATTGATCTTTTGCGTCTCTGCTGGTTAGGACCAATAATTTCATCTAGAGTGACTTTTAATTGTTGGACACCAAACTTTCTTGATCTTATGTCAGTCAACCCTTGCTCACAATCGGTTTTATGAAACCATGTAAAATCCTTTATGGCTTTACATTCTTGTTCTAATCTTGTAATGCCCTTTTGCAATGTGTCATACAAATGTTGCACAGATTTTAAATCTACGTACGTGATTACGTCCGAAGAGTATGGCGTAAACCACACATCATTTACATGATTAAAATATAAACCTGTTTGTCCTGAAATTTCGTCATTCTGTATTCTAATACCTTCATTTACTCCTATGTATCCTAGAATCATTGCTATATAGAGAGTCATCAGCATGATGCTCTGCAACAAACAAAACAACATTGTCTTATTCTTTACTATTGTTACTCTGTTAATATGTACTATAGACCTCTTACGACCTGTTCCACCTATTTTACACAGTTCCACGTTTACTCCTTGTAAACCCCTTACTTCATATGGTCCCATTATCTTATTCTTTACATATTTTTACTCTGTTAATATTCACTATAGACCTCTTACGACCTGTTCCACCTATTTTACACAGTTCCACGTTTACTCCTTGTAAACCCCTTACTTCATATGGTCCCATTATCTTATTCTTTACATATTTTTACTCTGTTAATATGCACTATAGATCTCTTACGACCTGTTCCACCTATTTTACACAGTTCTACGTTTACTCCTTGTAAACCCATTACTTCGTATGGTCCCTCCCACAAAGGATCCAATTTTTTTCTGTTTTCTTTCCTAACGTAGACCTTCATGCCTACTGTTATCTTTATTTCCTTTTGTTCCCCATTGAATTCTTGAACTCTATGTTCCTTACTCTGGATTAATAACTCTCTGGCTTCTTGCCATGTTATTCTCATTCTCTGTTTAAACGTTGCAACAAAATCATCATAGTTATACAGAATCCCTGCCTTTTTCTGTAACTTCCCTGGGATATTTGCTATCCTTCCGTACATTACTTCATAGGGGGTATATTTCGTACTACTATGGGGCGTAGTATTGTAAGTAAATACTGCGAATGGCAACCACTTGTCCCATTCATCCTGTTTCTTAGTACAATAACATCTTAAATATTCGACCAACACCTTGTGAGCTCTTTCGAGACTTCCATTTGACTCAGGGTGATATGCACTGGTATGAATTTTATCAATTTTAAGAAGTTTACATATTTCATGAAATACCTTACTCATGAACTGGCTTCCTTGGTCTGTTAAAATTACATGACATATTCCAAATTGTAAAATTATATTATTTACAAAGGCTTGAGTTACAGATTCTACTGTCATGTCTATCATAGGTACTGCTATAATATATTTACTTAACATGTCCTGACATGTTAATATATATTTATTACCGTCCAGTGATTGTGTTAAAGGACCCACAATATCTAGTGCTATTTTATCCCAAACGTTTTCTGGAGTGTCTGTTATTTGCATTGGTGCCTTAGGAATAACCTGTTGTGTTTTATTTACTTGACATGTTTTACAGTTTCTAATATAGTTAGTAATGTCTTTTAACATATCAGGCCAACTACAATATAACTTAATTCGTTCATAAGTCCTTTGCACTCCTTGATGACCACCAATAGGACATTCGTGAAGTTCTTTCATTATTCTGTATTTTCTGTCCTCATCCATTTCCAAAGTTTTCCTTTCTACATCTACATTGAAAGTTAGTCTACTCAAACAATCGGCATTCACATTTCTCTTTCCTGCTTTGTGAATGACTTCAAAGTCATATTCATCTAACAAAAGCCTCCATCGTAATATTCTTGAACCTGGATCTTTTACGTTCATCATCCATTTTAAGGGCTGATGATCAGTTACTAATGTAAATTTAGTCCCTAACAAATATGGTCGAAAATGTTTACAAGCCCATATTATGGCTAATAACTCTTTATCTGTTGTGCTATAATTTAATTCTGCTCCATTCAAGGTCCTAGATGCATAAGCTATCGGTTTATCTTTTCCAATTATTCCTTGACTTAAGATAGCTCCTATTGCCACGTTACTAGCATCCGTAGTTAATACAAATGGTTTTGTAAAATCAGGAAATTGAAGAACGGGAGCTTCCGATAGTGCTCGTTTCAGTCTTTGAAAACTCTTCTCTTCTTCTTCAGACCATTGCCATGATTTACCTTTCTTTAACAGATCATTTAAAGATTTGGAAATTTTACTAAAATTCACTATAAATTTTCGATAATACCCAGCTAGTCCTAAAAACGACTTTACATCTTTAGCATTCTTGGGTGTAGGAAATGCGATAATAGTTTCACTCATTTTAGGTATTAAGTATGTTTGTGGAATTCTTTCATTATTGGATTGCCTTATCCAATCTCTACCTAATATCATATGAATGTTTGAATTTGGTAATTTTGGTATAACATATAATTTTGTCTTAACTCCCGCTATTTCCATATCAACCCATCCTTTTATATTCATAGTTTTACCCGTAATCCCCTTCACTTCCATGGGTTCAACATTAATTGAAATATGTGAATGTACTTTGTCAGCTAGTATGAATGAAAGACCAGAGCCTGTATCAATTAATGCAGTGCACATCCCCTTTATGTCCTTATTTTCTAACTTTATTAGAAATTCGTGCTGTTGTTGACAGTCTTGCGTAGTACAACAACACAGCCTCGACTGCGCAGGTGTGTCGATATCTAGTTTCCCTGACTTGAGTTACTTCCCCTGGAAGATCCTCGGTTTCCTCGTAGACCACCCCTATTTGATCTACAATCCCTTGTATTGTGCCCTATGCGTTTGCAATAGTCACATACTGGTGTGGAACATTCCCTCGCGAAATGTCCTATCTTATTGCATTTATAACATCCCTTTGTGTCCACCATGTGAACATTTTCTCTTTTAATCCTATTTCCTTGAACGTTCTGTGGGAAACGTTTCTGTACGGCATTCATGCCCTTATCCTGTATTTTTACGTTAGACCTACGGTCACAATCCTCAATGACTGCTCTATCTATTACCTCTTTCAATGACATTTTCTCCGATACCATTTTAACTGCTTCTCTTACTGCATCATGCAAAATTCCATTTATGAATACATTTCTACCTAGTTTAATAATATTATTCTGTCCTCCTTGTTTCTCTGCATTACTCCACTCTGTTGTAAAACGGGCAGTACTATCAATTGTGGCTTGAATCAACTGTTCCACTCTAGCCCCCCATTGAGTTATGCTTTCATTGGGTTTTTGTTTCACTTGACACAATTGAGTAGTATAGTAAGCAAAAGTTCTTTGAACAGAAAAATGAGTTTCAAGTTTCTCTTTTATTTCAGCCCAACACGTTATAGTGGATGGACGAATGTTCAAAGTACGTTTAGCATTACCAGTGATTTTGGCCAAAATGTATTTTACTAAAATAGGTTTTTGATCAACATGAACAAGTGATTCTGCTGCCTCTACATTGTCAATAAATTCAGTTAAGGTAGAAGGTTCGCCCGAGAAACCTTTCTCAAATAATTTAGCTGCCGCAGTAATAGAGAATTCATTTGTTACTTGACGTTGTCTTAACAAAGTTGCTATTTGTTCTTCAAGAAGTGCTATGCGTTCTTCATTTTCAGGTATCAAATTATTTGATTCTGCCATTATTGTAGATCTAACGGGCCCTTTGTATTCTGTGAAATATACTATAATCTTAGGAAGATATATGAAGGATTGACGACGTTCCTCGGAACTAGTAGACAAAACTCACCCAGTAACTAGTGACTGTTGAACGAAGGCGCGCTCCCATCGAACGTGGATCCTCGGACTTCGGTTGTCAGGGCAGTCGTCCAGTGAGGCTGCTACGCGGGTCGCCAACGGCTGGAAGTGCCGGAAACCTTGATGAGTGACGGGCACCCCGAAGAGGAAGAGCTGAAGCAGGAACAACCGGCTCGCAGCTAGGGCTGTTGTAACTTCTTCGTCGTGGAACAACCAGGATCGATGAAAACAGCAAAGTGTTGAAAAGAATATCCTCTACGATGAATTAGTTGTTAATATGTCGATCATCATCACACCGTCGCTGCCACCAAGATGGTTTATGTGGTGTAGTCACATAAACTGTAAATGTTAGGGTTCGTTCGGAACCTAAGTCCCGAAATGATGACTCGAAGAAATTGTAGAGTATATTTATTATAATATATACAAAATACAGATACTGAGCTCAACTGTAGAGCTCCCAGTAGCAAAAGGCCCCTCTGGTAATGAATTCCATGCTTATATTATCCGAGGAAATGAAAAACTCCACCCTATGAGGTCATCGGCAGCCAATTAGATTCAGAACCATATGGTCATTACCTCCCCATGAGGTCATTAGCATCCAATTAGGGGTAGATGTATTTTTAACCATGAGGTCATCAATAGCCAATAGTAGGCATGTATGGATAACATCTTTTAAGTTTATCACATGAGTGCTGTTTACTCTGACCATCTTACTTGTGATGAGAGAGTTAATGTTATTGTGGCCCTCTGCGCGTGATTTAAGATTGTTTATACACGTGCACTACAGACTACTCATGCGGGCGACTTCATTTCCTCGTGATATTGATACAACTAGACTCAGCTTGTTCCATGAACATAATACAGATTAATAATATATAATATTAATTCTAAATACAATATTAATTCGATAGATAGGTAATCATATCTGGTTATGCCTCTATATATGACACACAGCTGTACTCACACAATTATACACTGCAGAATCGAACCTGTAAATTATTTTTAGTAAGTTAAGTTTTTAACGACCAATTTAATTTGAGCTCTAAATATGTCAGCATTCTTGCAAATCATGGCCTTCTTGTAATACTGTTTGCTGTAGTGTGTGTTTTGTTTTATTCTGAAATGCAATTAGCTGGTTCTCAAAACTGACGACAGATGGATTTTGGAAAATAGGAAAATTATGTTGAAAAATTGACATTTTACTGAAAACTGCTATTTTTCTGAAAAACTTTGAGTTCAAAGCTTCAAAATGAGGGGTCATTTATTAAAATCCGTTCAGCCGTTTTCCCGTAATTTCCATTACCAGTTCAAATTATATATATAGATATACATAGAAGTCAGTTCCTCATCATGACTGTCACAATGTTTTCTTTAGGTTTCGTATACTGGGAAAGTATAAAATATTGCAGAGCTTTGCTGTGTTCATTCTGTATTTGAAGGAATTCTGCCTGCAGCGTCTGTCTACATCTGCAATCTCTGAATAAATTGCGTGCTTCTTCGACATATCTGTCGAGTTATTTCTGTCACCTTTCGTTTCGTTGAATGGCGTCTGTCACCAGTCAACTGTTTCTCGTTTCGCCGTGCATTTCAGTTGCTATGGTTCTCCGTCGTCAGCATCCCTGTGTCGCGCACTCGTCACGGTGTGATGTGTGACGTCAGCCGTTAGGAATTCCAGGACGTGAAACAATCGCGGGACTTGCGCAATACCATTCACGGCGCTACGCGCAGCGAGGATGGGAGAAAGAAGCTGGCCGGCCGCAGATATCGGCTGGCTGGTTCTGCTTTCCCGTCGCCTGCCGCAACTCCTCGGGGAATGTAATATGTTCGGCTTGAATTTCTGTCATTAGCAAGTAAAGATGGGAAGTCTGGTTCATTTAGAAGAAGCTATTCAACCGTAATGATTAACTAGAATTATTCGTTCGAATTCAGAGATGATCCGATATCACTACGAACGAATATATTGGATCAGTGTGACCAACTATTGAAATACGGAATCCGCTAGAGTCGCCAAAATTCCGCTACATTCCACTAGGTTATACATAACAAATATGGAGGCATTAGAAACTTTTTATGGCAGCGGTTCCCAACCTGGGGTACGCCAAAGAGTGATAATGGCGGGCATTACATCTTTTTGCCTGGCGCCATTCAGTATCTGTAATACAAGTAAAGATAAATCTGAAATTATTTTAAATGTATTTTCGTAATTGTAATTTTTTTATGTTGTTACTACAAAATTGTGTGAAATTTGTATTTGATACTATAACATTACAAAACACTTGTTAATGAAACAGTTTATCAGAGTTATTAGTTTTCATTATATTACTTCCAGAAAATTATATATTGGATCAGTGTGACCAACTATTGAAACACGGAATCCGCTACAGAGTCGCTAAAATTCCGCTACATTCCACTAGGTTATACATAAATATGGAGGAATTAGAAACTTTTTATGGCAGCAGTTCCCAACCTGGGGTACGCCAAAGATTGGTAATGGCGGACATTACATCTTGTTGCTTGGCGCCATCTGTGATAAATCTGAAATTATTTTGAATGTATTTTCGTAATTGTAATCTTTTTATTTTGTTTCTACAAAATTGTGTAAATTTGTATTCGATACCATAACATTACAAAGCACATGTTAATGAAACAGTTTATCAGACTTATTAGTTTTCATTATATTATTTCTTCCAGAAAATTGTAAAATAAATATTCTTTTGCCAAATTTGTTCCTATTATTTTAAACTCAAACTAAGCTAGATATACAAAATCGTTTTATTGCATATTATTTAATGGTGTGGGGTACAGTTTCAGTAAAAGCCTAGAAGCTATTCAATCGTAATGATTAACTAGAATTATTCGTTCGATTCAGAGATGATCCGATACCACTACGAACGTATATATTGGATCAGTGTGACCAACTATTGAAACACGGAATCCGCTACAGAGTCGCCAAAATTCCGGTACATTCCACTAGGTTATACATAATGAATATGCAGGAATTAGAAACTTTTCATGGCAGCGGTTCCCAACCTGGGGTACGCCAAAGATTGGTAATGGCGGACATTACGTATTGTTGCCTGGCGCCATGCAATATCTGTGATTCAAGTAAAGATAAATATGAAATTATTTTAAATGTATTTTCGTAATTGTAATCTTTTTATTTTGTTACTACAAAATTGTGTAAATTTTGTATTTGATACTATTACATCACAAAACACATGTTAATGAAAAATTTATCACAATTACTAGTTTTCATTATATGTACTGGGTGTTCATTTAAAAGTGTCATGACGTCACTGTTGAGAGTCAGCGATTTGAAGCGAGTTTCAGCTTTTATGTCAGAGAAGTTGCCTATTAATCAAAGCGTTCAGTCTGAACTTGAGAACGTGTACGGTATAACTTGAACGTCGTAGCAACAGAGGCGGTCTGTACGTCTGTGTGCTACCATAACCTCTTTCGAACTGTGTTTTGCGCGGGCAATTCGTACGCAGGGTATTTATCATCGGTTGCGTACGGCAACTTTCCACAACACAAATCCATGTTGACCGTCCAAGTTAATGTCAACAAATACGTAAGTAATCCTCTTAACCCTCTCCCCATATCCCGATAGTAAGGAAAAACCCACCTTAGTACATGTTTCCAAACAGTTCACATTCCTGCCACTACCGGCGTTACTGTACGTATCGGTAAGTACTCTTCAGAATGAACGCCGTACTTGCCAGGCAACTTCTCTGGCACATAGGTAATACACCTCTGCGGAAGTGTAGGAAGATTGAATTCTTTAGGCTCATCGACTAGCCACATGACGGCATACAGTGAGCCATGACACACTTTGAATTGAACATCCAGTATGTGTGTATGTATGTGTGTATGTATGTATGTATGTATGTATGTATGTATGTATGTATGTATGTATGTATTAATACTGCAAATGGGTGGTGGCAGTAGTAACTAATTACACTCAATAATGAAAATAATAAACACAATTAATAAAAAATACAATTACTAATAATAATAATAACAGGGAACATCCTAAATTAAATGAAGCACGATCACTTAAAATAACATTTAAAGTAAATCTAATTTGTATCTTAACTCTAAGTTCGAACTAAAACCCACGAATATATGTTCATACCTGCAAAAGTACCTTTCAGCGCTACACTCATTTCGCTGTCAACTCACTCACTGCACTGGAACTACGACACATTTCACTGATTCTATCCTGATTTCACTAACACTTCAAAAACATTTCAATGTTCAAATACTTTGCACTGCCACTATAAACTATAAAACTTCACTGACAGAAACACACTTCACTTCCACAACACACTTCACTGAAAATTGTAAAATAAATATTCTTTTGCCAAGTTTGTTTCTATTATTTTAATCTAGATAAACAAAATCGTTCTGTTGCGTATTATGTAAGTGGTATGGCAAAAGAAAATGGCGTGGAATACACTTTCAGTAAAAACTTAGTTAAAGGGGTAGAAAGACAAAAAAGGTTGCGAACCATTGTTTTATGGGATCATATTCGTATAAATCGGAAGTACTACGTTTTCTGCTGCAGTTTACATCGCAGAAAAGTCAGAGCTGTGAATTATAGTTATTTCAATTTTAATTTACCGATACAGTTTTAAGATTTTATAAATATTTCTTATAAGCAGAATTATAGGTTATGAAAGATATATATTTTTTAAATTCATTGTTAACTCTCTAGCATCTCATAGTGCTACCTGGTTGGGCTCAAGTTATGAAATTTACAGGGTGAACATAATTGTCATTAATTTCAAGGGGTTATTTATTTATTTTTATTTTTTTAGATATTTAAAACAAAAAGTAAGTAAATTTTGTTAAAATGTATGATTCATAAGATCCCCTTGATGACTTTGTAGAAATATACAGGAATGTATTTTGCTATTTTGCACGACGAAGTTATATTTTTTTAATGCGTCATAGCACCAAATTTGTTTGTTTTTTTTTTCTTCTTCTTCGAAAATACGCCGGCAATTAAACAGATTTTTATACCAAAATTTAAGATTTTTATTTACCTTAAAAAATGAACTCTAATACAGTAATTATGAATAAGTTGACCTATAAATTAAATTAAGGCTCAAACAATTTCGATTGGGCTAGAGTAGTAATTAAAAATAAGACAGTTGATACAAGTGACAATAAATAAATTTGCGGACTGCCCTGAATGTAGGCAATACACACGACATAGGAAACGGAGAAGTTATCTGGAAGTAGGGAAATGCCTGGGATCTATACTAAATGCATTACTTGAAAGGCAGAGAAGAAGACTAGCCATAAGGCGTATATGTGGAGAGATTCCAGGAAACATCGCAGTAGGTTCTTGACATGTTTGCACAAAATCACGTGTAGCAGCTCAGTTCTTAAAGACAATCTGACGCTGTTTGATAGACTGACTCAACAGGCATGGAAGCAATGATCTTCAGTGACACGAGCTCGTATGTTTAACTGTACAATAAATACAAGTGCAGTTCGGAAATATATTGATTGTACCTTGTGTGCTGCGAAAACAGCAGTTTTATTTTCTATCCTTTCAAAGCATTAATAAAATAGATGTTCTATATTAACAATACATTTAAATACAAACCTAGCTGTGACAACTTCTGTGAAGATCCTATAACGATTAATAAACACATCTGATGTTATCAAAGTTCCACCAGATTCGCAAACGTCGCAGCTGACGTATCGCTTTGTTTCATTCCCCTCAACACAGTTCCCCATCAAATCAAAGCGAATGTCTCCTACCCAGCTGACAGAACAGTGAGGTAACCTTGATTCAGAAGATTCATTGTTAGAGCCCGGATGTTTGGCAAAATGCCTTTTTTACTGGTTGGAAGTAAACCATTATTTTCAAAGATATAAATGTGATTTGAGATAAATCAAAGTGTTAGGGCCAATTTTTATTTCGCCTATTTTCCTTTTTCTTACTAATTCAATAATAAACGCCCTTTTTGCCATTTTAAAACAATATTTCTTTTTATTTGCAATTTTCTAATTAAATGTAATGTAATGTGTATGAAATGTAAATATGTGAAACAATGACTAACTTTACTAACAATAGTAAATAAAAGTAATTTATTTCGGTGCTTAATCTGCTAATAATCTTGCTAAAATATCTAATCTTCCTCAACTTGGTGAGGTTGCCAAGGACAAAATATGTTAAGCAGTAACATTTAAGGTGTGACATTAAAATGTCTTACAAAAATGTGTTTACAATAAACTGAAATTTACACTAAGTAGATAATGTTTTACAATAATGAAAATTTGCAGTAAAAAAATACAGATAAAAATAAAATAGAGTGAGAAAATTCAACTGTAATTTGAATTTAATTACGAGTGTCGCCGTAGAGTCTGCAGAGAACCCTTCAAAGCTATCGTAGAAATTTCCTTAATTGTTGGTGTTGGGATTCCAAATTTATGACAGAATGACATGAACTGTTTTGTTGTTGGTGTAATATGAATAATGATCGACAATACACAGTTAAAAGTATAATATTGTCATATCTTCACAATACCAACAATCAGCTTTATAATTTTAAGTATGAAGCTCGTTCTCATAGAAGTTGTCACGTAGCATTTTCAATTATTGTTTCCTTTTATATTTTCAAATCTTACTGTTACAATTTTGTACTACACATGTTTATTATTGTAGGGTCCACACCTGTGGAGCAACGGATAGTGCGTCTGACCGCGAAACCAGGTGGCCCGGGTTCGAATCCCGGTCGGGACAAGTTACCTTGTTGAGGTTTTTTCCGGGGTTTTCCCTCAACCCAATATGAGCAAATGCTGGGTAACTATAGGTGCTGGACCCCGGACTCATTTCACCGGCATTATCACCTTCATCTAATTCAGACGCTAAATAACCTGAGATGTTGATAAAGCGTCGTAAAATAACTACTTAAAAATTTTGTAGGAGAAAGAAATTTGAGTGAGGAACAGTCAGTTATTGTCGGGTGACAGAAGGTATAAGATCGGTTAGCTAGAATGCCAAATTCAGTAAACTATTGAAAAGTAAACTTCATGCTTACGTTAGTGAATTTGTTGCCCATGTGTTTTCAACCGATGGAACAGTTTTGTTATGTAAGGTTTGTGAAAAGACAGTTAATCACGAAAAAAAAGTATTTTATAAGTCAATATGTGCCACCTACGAAGTAAATATATGAGTAATGTTGATATAATTTAAATTTATTGCTAAAATATATTATGCCTCTTTAAAATTTATAATGCCTTTTTCAAAGATTATTGTGCCTTTTTATTGCCTTTGCCTGTCTATTTTAACTGTTATAGATGGCTAAACATCCAGGCTCTATTAATTGTAAAAAACGATTTATAATGAGTAAGTACCAAGAAGACGATCGATTGGATTTCGATTCGCAAAGGAATTGATTCCGCTTCGAGATTTTAAAGAAATCTTACGTATTCATAATCCCTGAGTGGTTTTTAACTCTTCATGTGCAATGAAGTCTCCTAATCTATATGATGGATTTTGTTTTATGTCTACGAGCAAGTTTATCCGTGAATGAAAATAATTTAATCTCTAGCAATAATAATAATAATAATAATAATAATAATAATAATAATAATAATAATAATAATAATATATCGGGGTTTCATTGTCTTTGGCATCTTCCGATTGCCCTCCACCATTCTTGACTATCGCGCCATAGATCATCTTCCAAATTCCTTCTTGTCATCACTGCTGTTATTCCATCTCGCCAGGTATTCATTCATTTCGCCCTGCTGGTATCCACTCGAATACACTTTTGAAAAGTTTGTCTTCATTCGTCCTTTGCACGTGCCCCTACCATTTCAACTGATTCGTTGAGATGTCATCCAAAATTGTGTTTATGAGTCCCATTTTTTACATAACAATAACAATAATAATGATAATGGATGTGTAAATGAAGTCAAACGTAAATGTAACTTGTCCATGCTTTAATTTCAAAAACACTTTTTGCCATTCTGTCATTGTCATAATTATGTAACGTCGGTTTTGGAGAAACATTTTATACATCTTGATCACACAACTTTTAACAATATATCACCTTGGAAAACGTATTATATATCTTTCACGTGTTAAATTTTATGTTACTTTGTTAACATGTTTCGGCCTGCTATTGGCCATCATCAGAACTGGTTGTTGCTGGTCTTGGCGCCTTTTCTTTTGTTTCCTGTGGGGATGTGTTTGTGTAGTGTAATGTGGACTCAAAGAGTATGTGTGTTCTGAAATTGAGTTATGTGTTGAGAATTTCATTTGTATACAAACACACAAAAACATATCCAAATGAAATTCTCAACACAACTCAATTTCAGAACACACTCTTTGACTCCACATTATACTACACAAACACACCCCCACAGGAAACAAAAACAAAAGGCGCCAAGACCAGCTTCGCTCGTGGATTTATCGGCAAATCTCAGACCTCTCGTGACATTACTACAGATAGATCTGTCACTCTTTGGATTACCGAATAGCTGACGACGTTGAGCCTGTTTAGGTGTCAATTCTTGAGGTACAGATATACAACTTGTGTATGATTTCCAAAGGTCTTAATGTATTGTATCTTCTGAAGAATCAAGTTCTAACAACTACGAGTACTTTTGTGTGGATTTTCTTCCAAATCTCAGCGATTATTTTCAGTATTCTATAGCTTAGATCTTCCAGGACGTTGTAGATCTTCAATATTTCCTTCACCATTATTGAAACACAGGGACCATGGTTATACTATACGCTCACTAACGAGACCTTCACCCTCGACTTCACATATTCTTTGAGCCGTGGTGAGAGCTTTATAATCTTGTTCCAGTAGTGCTTTAAAAATACTCTAATGTTAAACTTTATCTCGTCAATTTTGTATTGTTTTTATCAAGAATTGAGGACTGTCAAGTGTTCACAATACGCAATAAAAACCAAAACGTCCTGTACATTGCATTGCCCTGCTAAAGACAATCTATACTAATAATACATTTTTTTTTGTTTTATTGGTTATTTTACGACGCTATATCAACATCTAGGTTATTTAGCGTCTGAATGATATGAAGGTGATAATGCCGGTGAAATGAGTCCGGGGTCCAGCACCGAAAGTTACCCAGCATTTGCTCGTATTGGGTTGAGGGAAAACCCCGAAAAAAACCTCAACCAGGTAACTTGCCCCGACCGGGATTCGAACCCGGGCCATCTGGTTTCGCAGCCAGACGCGCTGACCGTTACTCCACAGGTGTGGACCTAATAATAAATCTGTAGCCGAAATTTTTCTGGTAATTTTCGATTTTCCAAAAATAATTGGTCCTAACATATATAATTAACCACCCTGAAACCGAAAATCGCTTTTTTGAAATTTTTGTTTGTATGTCTGTCTGTCTGGATGTTTGTTACCTTTTCACGCGATAATGGCTGAACCGATTTATATGAAAATTGGAATATATATTAAGTTCGTTGTAACTTAGATTTTAGGCTATATGGCATTCAAAATACTTTATTTAAAAGGGGGGTTATAAGGAGGCCTGAATTAAATCGAAATATCTCGCTTATTATTGATTTTTGTGAAAAATGTTACGTAACAAAAGTTTCTTTAAATATGATTTCCGATACGTTTTATTCTTTACAAAATTTTGATAGGACTGATATTTAATGAGATAAATGAATTTTAAAATTAAAATAACGCCATCTAAGACGGTGCAATGAATTAAGGACAAATGGCTTTGTCTATAAGGGGCCTTGGACAACAACAATAGAAACAGGGGCCTTGGACATCAACAATCGAAAGCTATTAAACATAGCCTACAGAGAATGTTTCTGTGTTTGTATGAAGTAATATCAGAAGCTAAATTAACCGATTTGTATAATTAATTATTATTTCACCATTGGAAAGTGTAGTTTCTCTAGATGGACATAATGCTATAATGTTATTACAGTAACGTCTGAGTAAATCGAGGACAGGTAAGATTAAAATAGCTTCTTATGCACAGAAAATTTGATAGGCTTTTTTGTACATTCGTTTTCTGTATTTCTTAAAATAATATTTATGTACACTCATTTTAATCCCAGAGAATTAACGAACAACGAGAGTGTATTGATTTAGTATGCAGTAATAGTACGTTAGCTTAGCAATCCATTATTTTATAATTCAAATTTTAACTATGCTCAATTGAATCGTGTTAAAATACATAACATATATATGCAATAAATGCAATGCAAAAAAAAAAATTGGGTAATGAGCGAAGCAGATTATCTTGCGCTGTTGTAAAAGTTGTTCCCTGGATCAAACGTCCTATTTTAATTATGTAATTACTTTATATTTATTTCTAACAGGTGCAGCGGAGCGCACGGGTACGGCTAGTAATTAAAATATTAGAAAAAGCCATACTTCAAAACCCGAAATTACTTGTGAGACGATCTAATACTTTTTTCATTACATCTGGTTGGTTGTGTGTATAATTTATGAAGTTCAAAATTGTTGAGTGAGTTAATGTGTGATGCTTAGGGAACGCACTTTTATGTGGTGAGAATATAAAATACTTAGTTCTAATGTCTTCATATTATGTGGTTAGAAATGAAAGGCTGTGTTTCTACTGCTATCATAAATCGTCACCTCATCTGGGCGTCCTTATCTCTCCCGCCTGAACACTTAGCCCGCATTCCTGTCGGGTTTTCAGAGCTGAAACTCGGACATTGTATGCTGGTCGAATAGCATGATGTACTGTGGATGTACAATTTAAGTCGAATCACAAGTAGACTGCCGTCTGAAGTAAGAGAATCCCCTACATAAACACGTGATCCTATTACAGTAATTCTATTAATGCTAATGTAAAAGAAAGAAAAAATAGATGTAAGAATGTCCTACAGTGTTACTTTTGTTTTAGGTTTCAGGAGACTGGGTAGTAATTACTTACTTACTGGCTTTTAAGGAACCCGCAGGTTCATTGCCGCCCTCACATAAGCCCGCCATCGGTCCCTATATGAGCAAGATTAATCCATTCTCTACCATCATATCCCACGTCCCTCAAATCAATTTTAATATTATTCCCCCATCTACGTCTCGGCCTCCCTAAAGGTCTTTTTCCCTCCGGTCTCCCAACTAACACACTATATGTATTTCTGGATTCGCCCATACGTGCTACATGCCCTGCCCATCTCAAACGTCTGGATTTAATGTTCCTAATTATGTCAGGTGAAGAAAACAATGCGTGCAGTTCTGCGTTGTGTAACTTTCTCCATTCTCCTGTAACTTCATCCCTCTTAGTTCCAAATATTTTTCTAAGCACCTTATTCTCAAACACCCTTAATGTCTGTATCTCAAAGTGAGAGTCCAAGTTTCACAAACATACAGAAGAACCGGTAATATAACTGTTTTATAAATTCTAACTTTCAGATTTTTTGCCAGCAGACTAGTTGACAAAAGCTTCTCAACCGAATAATAACACGCATTTCCCATATTTATTCTGCTTTTAATTTCCTCCCGAGTGTTATTTATATTTGCTACTGTTACTCCAAGATATTTGAATTTTTCCACCTCTTCGAAGGATAAATCTCCATTATTATTATGTTTCCATTTCGTACAATATTCTGGTCACGAGACATAATCATATACAATCATATACTTTGTCTTTTCGGGATTTAGGCCTACTTCCAAACCTATCGCTTTACTTGCTTCAAGTAAAATTTCCGTGTTTTCCTTAATCGTTTGTGGATTTTCTCCTAACGTATTCACGTCATCCCCATAGACAAGCAGCTGATGTAACCTGTTCAATTCCAAACCCTCTCTGTTATCCTGGACTTTCCTAATGGCATATTCTAGAGCGAAGTTAAAAAGTAAAGGTGATAGTGCATCTCCCTGCTTTAGCCCGCAGTGATTTGGAAACGCATCAGATAGAAACTGACCTATACGGACTTTGCTGTAAGTTTCACTGAGACACATTTTAATTAATCGAACTAGTTTCTTGGGAATACCAATTAAATAAGAATATTATATAAAACTTCTCCTAACCGAGTCATATGCCTTTTTGAAATCTGCGAATAACTGATGCACTGTACCCTTATACTCCCATTTTTTTTCTCAAATATCTGTTGAATACAAGAAATCTGATCAATAGTCGATCTATTACGCCTAAAACCGCACTGATGATCCCCAATAACTTCATCTACGTACGGAGCTAATCTTCTCAAAAGAATATTGGACAAAATCTTGTACGTCAACAAAAGTGATATTCCTTGAAAGTTACAATGTACAAATGTACAGAAATGACAAATGACTGTAGTAAATAAGTCTCCTTGGCAACACATAGCCATCTAGGATACAAAGGGAGCATCAGCAGACTTGTACCGATAATATCATTCCATTATCTAACAAAATGAATATTATTATCCGTTACAAACAAGTTGTTGGTTTGTACCTCGAAACGCGTTGAACGTAAACTTTCATTGTTATGAGTTTCTGAATTGATTAAAGTTGCAACACTTGCTACCAAGCTGACAATATCTAGCATCTTTCATTATGTTCTTTCATTAAGAACTAAAAAACTGTGGGTTTTCGGACATATGTTTGTATAAACTTTTTTCTTGTTTCGATGTGAGGAACGTGCCCTCAAGGTTTGTCAAAGTATTTCTGAAACACCCTGTATAGATTTTGAGAAGAGTAAAAATGTAACATCCGTGATAACTGGAATCGCTGTAAAATCCTAGAAATATTGAACTGAACTTCTATACTGGAATTCTTTAATCGCACAGGGGTGACTACCCACTACCCTTAAACAATGTTGCGGAAAAATGTTAAGAGTTGTGACTTGTTAAGAAAACAACGATGGATTACGTGTTTATTAAGATATACCGGTACTCTAAAATACCAGGTGATGCATGAGGATAGTGCGATACTTTGAGGGATGATAGTATAGGTCATCGTTTCTCAAACTATGGTCCGCTGTGGTCCTTCAAAAAAGACAGAAGAAAAAATAAAATTCAAACGAATTGCATATCACACTATAGCTGAAAATCTCAGACTTTGGAAATTACACATGATAATCGCTTTTCACTTTTTCTCCCAGTACTAGTATTTTATGAAATTTCTTACCCTACCCGTCTACCCAGTTTCCACTCTACTCTCAGCAACAGAAGAGGGATTTAAAGCACTGTGAACGTGGCGTTTCTCGCCATCTTTTCCCTGCATATCTGGTGCCGCGACAGTAACCCAGCCAGGGAACACTCGAATTATAACAGAGGACCAAAGTACTGAAACTTTTCATGTATTGATGACTTTCTTAATAGTTTTGCCGACACTCAGTCTGCACATTGAAATGGGCACGTACAATACGTCGTACACCAATAATAGAACGTGCCAAATTGCATCTTTACTTGTTGAAAATCGGACATGTTTCTATATTAATTTTTTTATTTGTTTTTCCAGATGACGATATAAGAAATTTTAGACTCCGCCTATTTTAAAATCCGACAGGTTTTTATACTTTCGTGTTTCGTCTCTAAGTGCCGTTTCAATTTCGCGGGTTTCATACACTCGTTTGAAAGCACTTCGTAACAAACAACGCACCGAGGTTTTGGTTCATTCTCATTGCCACAGCAAGTAAATCCAAGTTCCAAATAACTCTTGTCATATTTACGAAAGTATTTTTTCTTTGAATAGCTCCCACTAGGACTAGATATTTCTTTAATGGCACTATAATTAATATATTTCTTCACAGCTTCTGAACTATTAGCACTGCCTAAATGAAGCGTATCTTCATGTTCCTTTCTTTTCAAAGATCCGGATCGAAGCCAGTTTTCCATTATTTATAATGGGCACTATTTAACAGAGGCATGGACAACTACTAGCGTGTACCACATAAGAAGGATTTCAAACAACTAACTGCTAACAGGCAAGCGATGAATCAACAATGAACAGAATTTGTTATAAGTTACTTGTGATTGGCTACAAGAAATATAATTACAAAAGTATTATAATTAATTAATTCTGTTTTAAAATATAAGTCTACTGGTATTAAAATATGGGCTCACTACAAAAACGATTAATTTGCTTTCGAAGGGAACAAGAGTAAGGTGGTCCGCGGAACTGTTCTGACTTAAGAAAGTGGTCCCCACTTGAAAAAAGTTTGAGAAACGCTGGTATAGGTGATTTTAAAGAAAAAACATTGATTCAAATACATGTCTTCTCAGCTGTTTTGTTGAGAAAGCTAATCGAAACCACTAGAAACTGGAACAGTGCATGGGTTAGTAAATTAAGAGATCGTTAACTGTACGTCTCGTTTAATTGTCCATTTCTCTTTCCATCCCAGTAACCAGGTTATTACTCAAGCCGAAAACATTGACGATATGCGTCCTAATTATTTTAATAAAGTACAGCAAACATTAATAATTTCCTTAATCTGGTACGAATTGTAGTAAAGTTAATAGATCAAGTTCTCACTTCCTACGCACAAGAGCAACTGATGAAGTCTGCATATTTGTTAATGAATAGTATCGCTACTGCGTCACATATTGTAAACATTCGTATCAGTAGCATATTGCCCCGCCGTTTCATCTCCCGCTATATATTACCATAACAAACACAGATAGATAATCAATCAATCAATCAATCAATCAAAGGACATCATGGAGCATGTCGACTCCATGTCGATTTCACAAAATACTTCCACTCTGTTCTGTCTTTTGCTAGTTCCTCCCAGTTTTAATTCCGATTTCCATGCATTCCTTCTGAATTTTATCTTTGTATCTACTTCGAGGTCTTCCCAGTGGCCTTCTGTCAAAGATGTTCATATATATTTGTTTTGGGCAGCTGCAGTCATCAATATAATAATAATAATAATAATAATAATAATAATAATAATATTTATTAATACTATACACTTGAGCTACATTAGGCATTGCAGCCCGAAAGAGCAGAAGCTCGTGCTCGGGCGCAGTTCAGATCAGTTATACAAAATATATCACAAAATTACGAGAGTTCATTGAGCACAATCACATTAATAAATGGTAAAATACATACAGCATGTAATAACAGGGTCTATATACAAATAGAAAATACAGAAGTACATGAATATTAGAGTAACAATTTTAACTCAATTAGCTTAAACAATTAAATAATTAATCTGATTTGTTTCTTAAATCTATGTGTGTTAAGTGTACTTAGCTCAGGGTAAGCTCTAATTAATGTATTATATATTTTGGGTCCAAAATTTCTGCTGTGTTTTAATCCAGCAGTTGTGTGGCATTTGGGAGTATTTAGAAAGAAACTGTAGTTTTGTCTCGTCTGGTATTCATGAGGATCATATTTAAATTTATTGTGGTTTTTATGGAAGTAAATCAGCAATTTTTGTTTATAAATTTGTTCTAGATTTGATACGCCAAATTCCTGAAAAATTAATTTTGTTGGGTAATCAAAAGGTTTATATAGACAAATTTTGATAATTCTTTTTTGGAGCAGATTTAAAGGACGGAGAGTCGATTTTGCCATTCCTCCCCAACCTAAAATACCATACTGAATTATTGATTGAAACAGAGCTAAGTACACAGTACGCAGAACATAAACAGGTAAATAAGAGCGTAGAATGGAAAATTTGTGGATTGTTTTACGCAATCTGTTACACAGGAAGGAGACATGCTTGTCCCATTTTAAATGTTGGTCAATAATAATGCCTAAGTATTTAACTTGTGAGGATATACTCAAGGCGTTACATGAGCAAGTAGGTAGGTTACAATCATGTATAGTTATACTTATATTATTATTTATTTCTAGTTGCTCAAGGCCATGTGATGTTAATGAAAATGGTATTAATTTTGTTTTAGAAACGTTCAAAGAAAGTAAGTGAGCATCCAGCCATTCTTTAATAATATTAATACCACTGTTAGAATTTTGATAAGTTTCATTCCAACTCGAACCGCTAAATATAACCACAGTATCATCAGCATAAGAATACAGAGTACCAGAATATTTCTCAATGTCAATTTTAAGTAAATCGTTGATATATATTAAAAACAAAACAGGACCTAAAATCGTCCCCTGAGGTACACCTATATCGATGTTACGTGATTTACTAAGGTGATCATTTATTTTAGTTGCTTGAGTTCTGTTACTTAAGTAAGATTTAAATAATTTTAAAGCAATTCCATTAATTCCTAATCTATCCATTTTATTCAAAAGTATACTGTGATTGAACGTATCGAATGCTTTTTGTAAGTCTAGAAAAATTCCTAGACATTTATTTCCTACATCTAATTCTTGAATTATTTTTGAGGTAACTGCCATAATAGCATCATCAGTGCACAAATTTTTTCTGAAACCAAATTGATTATCATTTAGTAGTTTATTTTTTTCTAAAAATGTTATTAACCGTGTTTTTATACATTTTTCAAATACCTTAGAGAGAAATGGTAATGAGTTTTGGAATAATATTCTGGGGAAATTCCACAGATAGCAACAGTATATTCCTATTACAAAAAAAAGTAATTAGAATAATAGTAGGTGCCAAATCTACGGAATCATGTAGGACTATTTTCAAAAAAACTACAAATAATGCCCATGGCTTGTCAGTATATCTTTTCATTAATAATCTTCCTCTTATGTAATCGTGAAAACTTTGTAACTAATTCAACAGTTCATAGCATAAATACACGTAAAAAATGACTTTCATACTCCATCGGCAAGTCTATCATGCTATCTAAAAGGAGTGCGTTATATGGCAGTAAACATTTTTAATAGTCTCCCTATCGATATAAAAAATGAAACTCAAAACATAAGATTATTTAGGGCCAAATTAAAAAAGTACCTAATTTCTCACCCCTTCTATTCTGTAGGTGAATTCATGACATTCAATAACACTTCGTGTTGTACTAGTAGACTATATTGTAAATCTCTTCTGTATATATTTCATCTAGACTGTGACTATAAATTAAGACTTTATAATAGTATTAATTTTTTGACTTGTTCCATATTCTAGCTGTGAAGCAATGTATGAATACCATGGAATATTAATAAATACAATACAATACAATACAATACAATAACACGTGCTGCCCAATTTAATCTTCTGGTGCATATTACATCTAAAATGGACGATTGATTATAAAGTTTGTGGATATCATTATTATGTCGAATTTTCAACTTATTTTCAAGTGGGTCAAAAATTGGACCAAAAATTCTCCTCAACACTTTGTTTTCTTAATTTGTGTTTTTCCTTTTCAGTTAAGCTCCATGTTTCCGATGCATAATAATGCTACAGGTTGGATTAGTGTTTTGATTTTTAAATTTCTGGTTAAAAAACGGGAAGATAATAATTTGTGAACAGCATAAAAAGTTCTGTTTGCATTATGTAGTCTGTCAAGTATTTCATGTTTTCTGTCATTAGAATTGTCTATCAAAAAATCAAGATATATGAACTGGTTAACTGTTTCAAAAGTATATATATTTTTTATTTTTAGGCTTTTGAGGATCCTTTTGTATTAGTGATTACCATATATTTTGTTTTACTCTCGTTAATATGTTGTTGTTGTTTTCTAATGCCAGGCGTTTGACAATTAAGACATTTGACCTCTTGCACTCCAATATTTTTCAAAGATATTATCATGGTCAGCCACTGAAGCACAGATTTTGAGGTGTTCCGAATCCATTTCTTGGTTTCAGTTGCACAATGGGCAGTTAGGGGACTGATATATTTCAATTCTATGCAGGTGTTTGGCCAAACAATCATGGCCTGTTGCCAATCTAAATGCAGCTACAGACGATTTTCGTGGTAAATCGGGAATTAACTGTGGATTATGATGCAGAGAGTTCCATTTTTTCCCTTGAGATTGTGTTATCAAATTTTGTTTGTTGAAGTCTAAAGTATGTAGATTTAATAAATCTTTTCACAGAGTAATACGTAGATTTAGTAACAGGTCTGTAAGTTTAATCCAGTGTTTTGTGCTTTTCCCATTAATTCTATAAATAGCTGTCTTATTTCAAGCTCATTTCTTCCTATTAATAATAAGTCGTCAGCATATCCAAAAATGTTATGTTGTGCACCCAGGCTTATTCCAGCTGGTATTAAGTCTGTCGTATTATCTTCTCTAATGCTATATTAAATAAGACTGGCGACAGAGCGTCACTTTGTTTTAATCCTGTTTGATTTACGAATTCTTCTCATATAATTCCATTTTTTTTTTGCTACTTTGCTTACCGTATCTTCCATACATATCTTACATAATCTGATTAATTTCAAAGGTATTCCAAATTCTGCCATTATATTGCATAGACTTTCTCGATGTATTGAGTCATATGCTTTAGCAAAATCAATGAACAGATAACCTACTTCTTGATTATATTCCCATTCTTTTTCATTAATAAACATGTGTATTTTATCTGAAGTAGAACGGCCTTGATGGAAACCATTTTCAGTTTTCAGTCTTTTGAGAGTATTAAATGACAGTTATACCTCACATGAAGAGTTTGACAACGCAAGCATAAGTCTCGGCAGAATTTCCAAGTTATTGAATAATTTCCTGCATTAAAATGTAAAATTTACTGCAGGTAGATACAGTAGCTACGTTATTTTAGGACTACTATTATCACCATTACTACCATCACCAAAAAAATGAGGTATTTTAATTGCAGGTTGGGCCTAATTTTATAATTATATATGCATATTTAAAATATTATGTTATGTACAATTTAACGTACCTCATATCAGGACATTCGTTCTTGTTACAGTGATGAACTGTGTAGTAACATCATAGATGTTTATCATTTCAAAACTTTGCAGTGTTTAACTAACCTCTCCATAGTACAACTACAAAACTTGCTTTAAAATGTAATATAAATGTTGTAGGTAAATGTCCCCCCCCCCCCACAGAGGAGTGATTTTGTTTTTGGCATATCTAACAGATGTTATTGGATGTAAATGTAATTATTATAAACGGAGAACACAATCACGATAATGCAAGAAATGTATCAAGTGTTCTAGTAATAATAATAATAATAATAATAATAATAATAATTAGTGTATCAATCTTTGCGTCTGTAACAGTTGTGCAGCATGATTATTCGTTTTATTATATTTTCTGTGACGTTATCTCTGTACTAATATTGTTATTAATCTACTGCTATATCAATAATATTTGTAAAACGTTTCTACATTGTCGCAGTATATATGCGGAACACTATGTATGGACCTATCATATTATATATGTGGTAAATCAAATATTGAATAATTATTAATTATCAATAATAACTGTATATCGAAGTTTTTCATACTATTTTATTTATAACTTCATGTTCCTGTTTTGGTACGTTCCATTGACTGTTCCATTAAACGTTTGCCATAAACGCAGAAAATAAAGCCTTATTTTTACTGTGTGAGCAAAACATATGTGTATCTTATCTGTCGCCTTCCATACAAGATAAGACATGTCTGTGAGATGACTAGGGAGCGGATTTTTATGTGCTAAAAATTTAAATATATTTATTTTTTTGTGCCAAAAAGTACGAAAATATTTGCTAAAAATAAAAAAAAAATATGTATTTTTTAAATATGACAAAAATACCTTTAGCTTGAAGAAAAAATGTTACTAGGTACTCACCAATCACACTTGAGTATCAGTTGCTAGTAGTTTTCCGAGAATTGCGGTGAACAACAAAGGTAATTTCCAAATTCTCCATCACAAATTCATGCCCATTATCTCTGAACAACGACTTATACTGTGAAAACGATCTTTCCACGTCACAGGACGTCAGACGTGCATATTTAAAGAGAGGAATGTCACAAACACATACACCGTCAATTTCACCTACAGGCACATCCTCCAATACTTGAGCAACTTTACACATTTTTTATATCCACTGTTTTGCCGTGAATTCACACGTGAAGCAGCGGCAATGTGCTTGTTTCCAGACAAATGTTGGGTTACCTGAGAGCTCTGATCTGCACTTACTGATTTACCACATAAATGGCAAGATAACACTTTTCCGTCGGTAGGAAAAATGTTTTTAAATTCATCTACATATTGCTGTAGACGCGATCTTAAACTCGATTTGATTTTAGACATCTTAAGAGGCTAATATACACACGTCTTAACTTAAAAAAATGTTTCTAGCTACTGACTGACAATGTCGGAGAAAAACTTCCTATAGCGACGCCACCACGTCTTCACTACGCAGCTTATGGTTATGTTCCGATAACTGGGAATCACAACAAGATGTATTTCCTCACTTCATAGGCATGAACGAGAGGCGAGAGATTTGTGTAAATTAAATAATGTTCATACCCGAGCTCTTATTCGTTGTGTTTCCAAACAAAGCGCGGAATGAAACCTTCTTCAGCAACAATAAACATTCAAAATCTCTCCTTCTTGTCCATGTTAATTTATTCTCATATAATAACACTGATATGCTGCCTAGCAATTCTCAGAACTTGAGGCGATACTATTACAAAAAATGGATCACGGATACACCACACAGCCCATAGAAACACGAAGCAACCAAGAAATGTTAAAAGATAACGTATTTCTGAGTGATATAATTGGTCTATAGTCGTGTCGCTGTTATTTCCGGTGTGACTCCTCCCCTTTGCTTACGTCTTAGGAAGTGAAGGCTCTATAAAGTCTAGGTATGTAGTATCGTTCGTCATTTTTGTTCTTTCGTTCCCGAGCTACAGATGAGGAATCTATTTGCTTCACCGTTAAACATTATTATGTTGTAGCTCCTATGATAATAAATCAAACGCACTGTAATTGAGCAAATAACGTCCTCTTGTGATTTCTGCGAACGCCAACAAAAGAGGCAAAATGGCGGGCGATTATATTAAGTATTTATCGAGCCATAGGAAATTCATTACATCATCAATAGCGAATCACAAGACGCACACGTTTAAATGTAGCCGACCTGCAACGTGATTGGCTGCCGGAAATAAGAGCGACGGGACTATAGTTTTAAAATATTTGTAAACAAATTATTTAAGTAAAAATCTCCAAGATTTATTTGTTTATAATAGATTTCCTGAAAATATGTATTTACATAAATTTTTTGTGAAAATATGTGTTTTTATGTGAAATAAAATTCGGGTTTTAAACTTGAAACTTGACATTCGGAGTTTTTAACTTTATTAATTGTGTTTTATCACACGCAAAAATAATATTTAATTACATAGGAATCCGCTCCTTAGAGATGGCCTTGCATTGTGCTTCTATTTATTACGAGCGTATCACGACCGATCTTATCTCACTTGAGGGTGCGACACTCGACCGAGTTGAAGCGAGCGATTTAACTCCAATGCAGCATTCTGGCTATAGATTAAGATGATGTACCGGTACCTGGTTTATCCTAAAAAATAAAACTTAAGATTTATAGCAATGGGTTGGTCATGACTTTCAGTACGACCCTCGTATGTAGTTTAGATACAGCTTATTTTTAAGGAGGTCGCTGTTTGGGCAGTGTGGTAATAACAGCAGAGCATCGTGTCTTGTTAGTGTAATTGAGACAGACTCGCCACACCAAACGGAAGGAATGCCCAAGACGGTGAAGTAGGACACGGCATCTCGTGACCTACAAGCAAACCGGCTTCGAGTATTAATAGGAAGGCCGGCCCGACCTCCACAGCCTCCGACAGTCCGTTCATTCACAAAACTACGCCTCACGCACAAATAAATAACATTGTAGTTACGCAGATGTAACCCCGAAACTTTGGATTCGCTTGCGTATCGGGGATTTGGCACGGAAGGCATTCATGGAAAACTGGGATTTCCAATGAAAAGTATTTTTCAGAAATATTTGTTTCATATTATTGTAAGGGACGTTTTCTTCAAATGAGTTTAAACCTGGGTTTATTTATTTATTTATTTACTAGCCGTACCCGTGCGCTCCGCTGCACCCGTAAGAAATAAATATAAAGAATTAAAATAGGACGTTTGATCCAGGGAACATTCGTGTTTGATAGAAGGATAAATCGTTTAATATGTTACTTAATTTAAATTGTATTTAAAATATTAAAATAGGATCATTTTGATCCAGAGACCACTCATTTGGTGCAATGACAATTCCTTTAACATGTTTCTTAATTGTTATTACCAATTATTTTTGGAAAAACGAAAATTAACAGAAAAATTTTGGCTATAGATTTATTATTATGTTTATATTATATTATATTATATTATGTAAAAAGTGTGTTGATAACGGATGTACTCGAATTAGAAAGTTTTTAATTTGTTGTGGGAGCTCTTGAATCTCAGGAGGAACAACTTTTACAACAGCGCAACATAATCTGCTTGGCTCATTACCCAATTTTTTTGCATTGCATTTATTGCATATATATTTTATGTATTTTAACACGATTCAATTGTGCGTAGTTAAAATTTGAATTATAAAAATAATGGATTGCTAAGCTAACGTACTATTACTGCATACTAAATCAATACACTCTCGTTGTTCGTTAATTCTCAGAGATAAAAATGAATATGTTCATAAACATTATTTTAAGAAATACAGGAAATGAATATACAGAATAACCTATCAAGTTTTCTGTGCATAACAAGCTATTTTAATCTTACCTGTCCTCAATTCACTCACAAGTTACTGTAGTAACATTATAGCATTATGTCCATCCAGAGAAAGTACACTTTCCAATGATGAAATAATAATTAATTATACAAATCGATTAATTTAGCTTCCGATATTACTTCATGCAAACACAGAAACATTGTCTGTAGGCTATGTTTCATAGCTTTCGATTGTTGTGTCCAAGGCGCCTTATAGACGAAGTCATTTGTTTTTTATTTCAATACACCGCCTTAGATGGCAGTTATTTTAATTTTAAAACTCATTTATCTCATTAAATATCAGTCCTATCAATATTTTTCAAAGAATAAAACTTATCAGAAATCATTTTTAAAGAAACTTTTGTTATGTAACATTTTTCACAAAAATCAATAATAAGCGAGATATTTCGATTTATTTAATTCAGGCCCCCTTATAACCACCCTTTTAAATAACGTATTTTGAATGCCATATAGCCTAAAATCTAAGTTACGACGAACGTAATTTATATTACATTTTCATCGAAATCCGTTCAGCCATTATCGCGTGAAAAGGTAACAAACATACAGACAGACATACAAACAAAAATTAAAAAAAAAAAAAAAAAGATTTTCAGTTTCAGGGTGGTTAATTATATATGTTAGGACCAATTATTTTTTGAAAATCGAAAATTACCAGAAAAATTTCGGCTACAGATTTATTATTAGTATAGAATTATTCTGGTGTAGTTAAGGCCATCAGGCCTTTTCTTCCACAGCACCAGGAATACAAATACAATAATAGAAATAAACAGAAAAAATACACTATATACAAAATAAAGTTATACAAGAAATAAAGAGAGAGAAAAACTGTAAACAAAGTAAAGCCACACAAAAATATACACAGGTTGCAGTCACACAAACTTTAAATGAGTGATTAAGTATCATAATTAATTGTATCCTAACTAATTAACATAAACAAGAAATTTGCAATTTTAATCTAGATTAAAAAAGAAAAAGAAAAAAAAAACACAAATCAATACTTCTAGCAATACCTAAAAACATTAACTAAGACAAAATTTTCCAATTTAATTTTGAATTGTGATAAAGTCCGGTAGTCCCTGACATCATTAGGTAACGAATTCCAGAGGCGAGGTATTTCTACAGTATAGGAAGATAGGAACTTAAAATCCAGACGTTTGAGATGGGCAGGGCATGTATCACGTATGGGCGAATCCAGAAATGCATATAGTGTGTTAATTGGGAGACCGGAGGGAAAAAGACCTTTAGGGAGGCCGAGACGTAGATGGGAGGATAATATTAAAATGGATTTGAGGGAGGTGGGGTATGATGATAGAGATTGGATTAATCTTGCACAGGATAGGGACCGATGGCGGGCTTATGTGAGGGCGGCAATGAACCTTCGAGTTCCTTAAAAGCCATTTGTAAGTAAGTAAGTGTAGGAAGATGAGTATAAAGACGTTCTATGAGGGATAGAAAGAAGTGCTTGATGTCGGTTTCGAAGAGTTGTAAGAAATTGAAAGCGCGATAACAGATAATTAGGAGTAGAAGTATGCATGATTCTAAACAGAAGAGACAGTGAATGTATTGTTCTTCGTTCCTTCAGACGCACCCATGAAAGTAACTGGAGGGAAGGTGTTATATGGTCAAATTTACGAGTATTGCAGATGAATCGTATGCACACATTATGAACACGTTGTAGTCTCTCAGCTAAGAGTGAACTTACATTAGTTAGCAAGGAACCGCAATAACCAAAATGGGGCATTACAAGCGTCTGAATAAGATTCTTTTTTAGACTATGTGGTAGAAATTCTTTGATATGGAACAAGGAGTGAAGTTGAGAAAATATTTTTCTGCAAATGTGTGTTACTTGAGTGTTCCAATTTAGATCGCTCTCCATAAAAATGCCAAGATTTTTAACTGTTTCACTGTATTTAACAATAATCCCATTCAATATTATATGTGGTATACTGGGTGTTCATTTCAAAGTGTGTCATGACGTCACTGTTGTTGGGTCACCGATTTGAAGCGAGTTTCAGCTTATATGTTAGAGAAGTTGCCTATTATTTAAGGCGTTTTTCAATCTGAACTTGAGAACGTGTACGGTATAACTTGAACGTCGTAGCAACAGATGGCGGTCTGTACGGTCTGTGTGCTACCATAACCTCTTTCGAACTGTGTTTTGCGCCGGCAAGTCGTACGCAGGGTATTTGTTATCATCGGTTGCGTACGGTAACATTCCACAACACAAATCAAATGCTCCGTGTCCATGTTGACCGTCGGAGTTAATGTCAACAAATACGTAAGTAATCGTCTTAACCCTCTCCCCATATCCCGACAGTACGTATTTCCAAACAGTTCACATTCCTGCCACTACCGGCGTTATCGTACGTATCGGTACGTACTCTTCAGAATGAACGCCGTACTTGCTAGGCAACTTCTCTGCCTCATAGGTTATACATCTCTGCGGAAGTGTAGGAAGATTGAATTCTCTAGGCTCATCGGCTAGCCACATGACGGCATACAGCGAGCCATGACACACTTTGAACTGAACACCCAGTAGTACTACTATCAAGAGTGCTTCGTAGACGATTATGTCGCATTACGATTGCTTGCGATTTCTCTGGATTTAACCTTAATCCAAATTTATGTGCCCACAGTGAAATCGAAATCAAGTCTTCGTTTATTTTGTTTACTGCGTCACTAGTCTCGTCAGGGGGAAAATGCAAATAAATTTGCAAGTCGTCAGCATACATATGGTATCTGCAGTGTTTTATTATATTAGTCATTTATTTATTCGGCGCTGGTTAAGCCCGAGTTTAAACTAAAAATCATTTTCTTCATATTAGTTTAAACTTTGTATCAAGATTAAAAGTGATCCAAACTTAAATCGTCTGTATTGTAGGTTTAAACTGTTATTCGTGTCAAACTTCGTTGACATTATATTAAAACTAGTGGCTTGTGCAGCAAATGCTGCTGCAAACTAAGTTCGTTAGTCGTTCAAATAAACATTTTTCAGATTTATTGTCAATGAAGAATACTTGTCTTTTCGATAGTTATTTGCTTCCATAATAATGAAACATACTCCCTCTGAATGGATTTTTTTAGGCCAAATACTTTTTCTTGAACCTATCCAACTTCAGTTTTTGAGTTTCAACGCGAAAACACAAGTATCAATGTCAGGACGATAGCAGTAGCTATTTCAGGTCATTGTGGATTGTAGGCAAAAGTTAAAAAAATGTCAGGTTTGCTAAGCTTTCGAACAATAGCATTTTCGTATAGCTGCTGAATGTAGAACTTGAAATGTAGAGCGTAAAATCATTTTATCCTACTATTCTAGGCCTCTTATTTTATCAGTAAGTAATACCTTTTTATCTTTCCTTAGGAACTGTAATTTTTGCACTATGAAGACAATGACACATATCAATATCTACACTACACCGCCATTAAGTATATGAAAAAGACCAAACCCCACTGGGTTAATAAGTATAAAAATATTTGATTTTTAATAACAATATTATTATCTTAAGTTTTGTAGTTATATATAGCAGCCACTCAGTAAATTATAGAAATGAAGATCTAAATTAAGATATTCTCTACATTTACTTACATAACCTCAAAACGTTTCACCTTCATGTCTTCAATATAGCATCAATATTATGTACAATTAATGAAAAATAAACGCATCATGATATTAACTATAGTAATATTTAATTTCTAATGGTAATAATGTCATCAAACCACCTCAGGTTTCGTAGATTTGAATATCCATTACACAGCTGTACTCAGAAAATTATACACTGCAGAATCAGTTTTTAATAACAAATTGAATTGAGCTTTAAATATGTCGGCAATCCTACAGGTCATGGCCTTCGTGTAATAGCCTATTGTTTATTGTATTTTGTGTTTTGTTCTAAAAATTCAATCGAGTCGGCAGTGATTCAATAACATTAGTTCTCAAAACTGACAACAGATGGATTTTGGAAAATAGGAAAATTATGTAGGAAAATTGACATTTCACTGAAAACTACTACTTTTCCGAAAAACTTTGGGTTCCAAGCTTCAAAATGAGGGGCCATTTATTAAAATCCGTTCAGCCGTTTTCCCGTAATTTCCATTACCAGTTCAAATTATATATATAGATATTTGTGATTTTTCTAGCAAAAAGTTTAGTTTCGAATGTTAGTATTTTACTTCAGTATCTGTAAAATAAAATTATAAAATGGAAGAATTTATTAAAATCCTTGATGAAATAGAAGATAATGATTATGATGTACAAGTGAGGTTACCAAGGCCGAGAATAATTGAGGGGTTAGCTGGAAGAAGGGCGTAACTCAGAAAAACAGTTTTGAGATAATAAACAAAAACTATCCGTACCTTGCATCTCTTGCTGGAATGTGACAATATTCGTGTATATTGTACGGTAATACGTTCTCTTGAGTTCCATGGTTAGTGTTTAAATATTGTACGAGAACGAAGCATTCATTTTTTTTAAATTACGCCATTTTTTCACAGAAGAGAGTTGAAAATACTGCAATACTGTTAACTTTTCTATATTTCTATAGGAAAGGCTAGATATAGGTCTATACTACAATAATGAAGATAATTACAATGTATGTTCTACAAAAAAATATATATACAGGGTGTTTTCGAGGTGATGTTACAAACTTTCAGGGATGATGGTGAAGGGCACATGTATCAATTTGAGATCAGGAACCCTGGTCCGGAAATGACCGAGTCGAAAGTTACAAGCAAAAATAGTTGTGTGAAAATGAAATAGTTTTATTCCTCTGTACACCTTATTTATATGTATTTATCTGTACATCTTATACATACTGTATTCATCTGACGTTATTTACTTACAGTATTCATTCAGTGCGCTGTCAGAGGGTTGGGGACAGGAAACCACACTAAAGCAATGCAGATAGCGTAATGTGTAACGGACATGGTCGGTCCTGATATGCACGTCTGTAGACAGCAGTGTATGTGTACAAGTTGCAGTGTCCAGTCGATCAGTTCTAGTGAAATGGAGGAACACGAGAGCGGAATAAGCAGACCTGATTTTCGAATACGGATGAGCCTATGGGAACAGTAGACAAGCTCACAGATTGTATCGGGACAAGTACCCACGTAGGAGACATCCGGCCCATACAATCTTTCCACGAATGTTCCAAAGATTAAGGGAAGGAGGGCACGTGGTGCCAGATTACAACTCCATTTCCACACAACTATTTTTGCTTATAACTTTCGACTCGGTCATTTCCGGACCAGGGTTCCTTATCTCAAATTGATACACGTGCCCTTCGCCATCATCCCTGAAAGTTTGTAACATCATCCCGGAAACACCTTGTATATAGAATGTGGATAGTTTTTGTAGGGATGTAATTATGAAATTACAGAATTTTGATAGTTTTCGTAGGGATTTGAGCATTATTCTTAATTTTCTATGTAGTTTCGTGGAGATTTGATTATAGAACTACAGACTTGTGATAGATTTTGTATGAATTCGAGTATAAAAGTATAATATTGCAATTTTTATTGGGGATTTGATTATAAAAGTTTTAAATTTTGTTAGTTCGTAACAGCGTTTAGTTATTTTGAAAAATCCTAAGTCTTAATAAGGGTTTTGCATTATACTTCAATATGGGTGGAAGCAGATTGTTGGTGGGGGGAGGAACTTCCACTTTCTAACGGTTTCTACCAACTAAATGAAAATAAGTTCTATATAGTAGGGGAGAAGTGGGTACAGTAAGACAGGGAGAAGAGTGAGACATTGTTTTATTAGATGTTAAATTTTGATGTTGAGATGTTGGTAACAGTGGAGTTGTATATTGCATGAGTAAAGTAAGAGTATTTTCATACTCGATTTGATTCTAGTTATAAAGGTGAGTGATGAAAAAATAATTAGTAATTTTTCACTCTAGAAGTAAAATTTTGGCTTGTGTTTAATGAAGGTTATATTGGATATACAAATGAGATATAAATATGAATGTTTTGTTACCTAATACTATGGTATTTAAGATTATGTTTGGCAAAGTTTCATCTTTCTTGTTTTAATTTTGAAGTGATGGCGTCATTTTTAAATGAACTATGCGTAAAGAGAACAATGAGACATGCCATTGAAGGGTACACTGAGACGTCTCACTGTTCCAATGTACCAGTAATTTGCAAAAATAAACTGTAATTATATTACATTTACCAATAACTAACATTAAAAATGAAGATACTAGTAACCAATTTAGGAACTGTAGTTAAAAATAATGGATACATTACATTTTAATGGTTTCATAAATAAAAAATTATTCACAAAATTAAAAAAAAATGTTAAAAAATAATAAAGAATTACATTAAATTTTTATAATGATAAGCTTTGTTGTCACCAAAAATTCATTTCATTTTTTCACAAAAGTTTGAAATGTAATGGACAATTCACTTTTCCAAATGTTCCAGTTGTTTCAATGGTTTCGAAGTCAGACATCAAAATGATTCTAAATAAGCCTACAGAACATGTCAAGATAAAGTGACAGCAAGTTTTTGTTTTCTTTTGAAATAAATGTAAACCATTTCAATGTCCGTTAATAAACCCTGTGGGGTCTTACTGTACCCTCCTGAATGGGAACAGTGAGACATTTGCATTTTTTTGACAAACACATATTGTATATTATGTCCTTCATCTATTAACATTTTTGTTTATGTATTATTATACTCCATGTTTTAATGTCTATTTCTATTGCACTTGATTTTAAAAATACTTCAATTATCACTTGCATACATATGTCTTAATATTTTGTGTCTCACTGTACCCACCACTCCCCTAATCGATGTTAGGATTTGAACAAAGTGGTACAGGGTTCGGTTGATTGTTGCAGGAATAACACAACACTTGGAGGTTTGGGTAATGGTTTTTAAGTGATGCGTGTTTATAAATACGCGGGCTGCGTTTTGGCGTGGGCGTTGCGCTTGTTGGTCGGGTGCTGGCGGACGCCCAAGCAGATGGCGTCTATTTCGAGGGCGCGCAGCCAGCGGGCTCAGTGCGTGATGAGCCTGCTCTGCTCCTGTGCGCGCAAGAAGCGGCGGCGTCGAAGCGAGGACTCTCGGTGCCACTACGGCATGGCGCCCACCCCCCGCGTGCGGCGCAAGTTCCCCGAGGGCCTGCCCCCCGAGTGCGCGGAGTCGGACGTGGAGGACGTGCGGTGCTCGTCCCAGGCGTCCAGCGAATCGGACAGCAGCGACGCCGAGGCCTCCTCCAGTTCGCAGGACCTCGAGGACCTCCTGGGCAATGCGGGGGATCACGCGTCTAGCTTCTCGGAGTCTGAGGACGAAGACGAGACCCCGGCGCCCCGCTACGGCGGGCGCGTCGCGGAGGTCGCCAGCGAGATTCTGCGCGAGATCCAGGTGTCGCTGATAGAGGCCGTCAGCAGCAAGACGTTCAAGACGGGGAGATTTCGCGTGACCACTCTGTCGCAGGAAGAAGGTCCGTTCTATGTGCTTCCAGGTGTTAGTCAAATTAAAACTTTCATTTCCTTCAGTGTTGTATCTAGGAGCGACTTAATCTCGAAGTGCGACACTTGTTTCATATTCCCGTTACAAAACATAACACCTTGAAGTGCGACACTTGTTTCATATTCCCATTACAAAACATAACACCTTGAAGTGCGACACTTGTTTCATATTCCCATTACAAAACATAACACCTCGAAGTGCGACACTTGTTTCATATTCCCATTACAAAACATAACACCTCGAAGTGCGACACTTGTTTCATATTCCCATTACAAAACATAACACCTTGAAGTGCGACACTTGTTTCATATTCCCATTACAAAACATAACACCTCGAAGTGCGACACTTGTTTCATATTCCCATTACGAAACATAACACCTCGAAGTGCGACACTTGTTTCATATTCCCATTACGAAACATAACACCTCGAAGTGCGACACTTGTTTCATATTCCCATTACAAAACATAACACCTCGAAGTGCGACACTTGTTTCATATTCCCATTACAAAACATAACACCTCGAAGTGCGACACTTGTTTCATATTCCCATTACAAAACATAACACCTTGAAGTGCGACACTTGTTTCATATTTCCATTACAAAACATAACACCTCGAAGTGCGACACTTGTTTCATATTCCCATTACAAAACATAACACCTCGAAGTGCGACCCTTGTTTCATATTCCCATTACAAAACATAACACCTTGAAGTGCGACACTTGTTTCATATTCCCATTACAAAACATAACACCTTGAAGTGCGACACTTGTTTCATATTCCCATTACAAAACATAACATCTCGAAGTGCGACACTTGTTTCATATTCCCATTACAAAACATAACACAGTGCGTTAATTTTTTCTTTATGTAGTCTATTCACAAGAACACATTTATTTATATTTCCAAAGCAACGTGCGACACATTGCTTCATTTTACATATACATAGAAAGTTATACTTTGTGTTCATTTGATTTATATATGCATAGCGTATTACACATCATATTCATTTGTTTTATACCTGCATACCAAATTACCATACATAGTTTGTTTTATATCTGCAGAACAAGTTATCGTTAATTACGTTCATTTGTTTCATACCTGCAAGCATTGCTTTCATTTGTTTATCTATATAGCAAGTTATCACACATTGTTTTCATTTGTTTTATATCTGCATAGCAAGTTATCAGTTATCACAGATTTTCATTTGTTTAATGTTGCAATTATATATTTCATACCTGCATAGTTAATTATCACACATTGCTATCATTTGTTTTATATCTGCATAGTAAGTTATCACACATTGTTCCTATTTTTTTTATATCTCTATAGTAAGTTGTCAGTTATCACAGATTGTTTTCATTTGTTTTATATTGCAATCATATATTTCATTATCACACATTGCTATAATTTGTTTTATATGCAATCATATATTTCATACCTGCATAGCTAATTATGACACATTGCTATCATTTGTTTTATATCTGCATAACAAGTTATCACACATTGTGGTCATTTGTTTTAAATCTGCTTAGCAAGTTATCACACATTGCTTTCAATTGTTTTATATCTCCATAACACGTTATCACACATTGCGTTCAGTTGTTTTATATCTCCATAAAACGTTATCACACATTGCGTTCAATTGTTTTATATCTCCATAACACGTTATCACACATTGCTTTCAATTGTTTTATGTCTCCATAACACGTTATCACACATTGCGTTCAATTGTTTTATATCTGCATAAGTTATCACACATTTTGGTCATTTGTTTTATATCTGCATAACACGTTATCACGTATCGTGGTCATTTGTTTTAAATCTGCTTAGCAAGTTATCACACATTGCTTTCAATTGTTTTATATCTCCATAACACGTTATCACACATTGCGTTCAATTGTTTTATATCTGCATAACAAGTTATCATATATTGCGTTACTTAGTAGTTGATACAGCGTCGTTAAATAACCAACTAAAATTTTATATATATATATATATATATATATATATATATATATATATATATATATATATATATATCGTTCAATTGTTTTATATCTGCATAGCAAGTTATCACACATTGCGTTCAGTTGTTTTATATCTGCATAGCAAGTTATCACACATTGCGTTCAATTGTTTTATATCTGCATAGCAAGTTATCACACATTACGTTCATTTGTTTTATATCTTCATAACAAGTTATCACATATTGCTATACTTTATTTTATATCTTTATAGCAAGTTATCACACAATACGTCTGTTTTATATCTGCGTAGCAAGTTATAATACATTGCATTTATTTGTTTTCTGCAAGTTATCACACATTGCTTTCATTTGTTTTATATCTGCATAGCAAGTCATCACACATTGCAATCATTTGTTTTATATCTACTTAGCAAGTCATCACACATTGCAATGATTTGTTTTATATCTACATAGCAAGTTATCACACATTGCTTTCATTTGTTTTATATCTGCATAGCAAAGTATCAGTACATAGCTCAGTGTTTTTGTTTTGTATGCAGTGTTGTATTTCCTTCGTCCTCTGTACGATTCATTTGCACCACTGCTTTCCGCCCAGAACTGCTCGTCCCAGCAGCTGGCTTCGCGATAAGGACACTGTCGTGCGAAATGAAACACAATGCAGGCAGGCCTTGTGTCCGGTTGCATAACTCAGTTACATAACACTGTTCAGGGCTGTCACAGGATTCATCTCGTAGTCTAATGAATCTGCGTCTAATGGAATGTCAGCATCAACTTCTGGAAGATTCCACTTATTCTGGAATTTCCTGACAAAGCTAATCATTTCCACGTTCTTGTGCAGTGAGAGTGAAACATGGGGATGTGAAAAGAAAACTGAGTGTCAGCGACGTTTGCATTCTGATGTAACGCCTCACAGTGGAATTATAGGGATAGTATTGTAATGGCAAGCTCTAGATTCTTAAGTTGACTTAGTCTATTGCTGTATCGTTAATGTTAAACTTCCGGTAGGAACCACCATGGCAGCGTTTCTCAAACTATGGTCCGCGGACCACCTGTGGTCCTCGAGTGGTGGTCCTTCAAAAAAGACAGAAGAAGAAATGAAATTCAAAAGAATTGCATATCACACTACAGCTGAAAATCTCAGAGTTTGGAAATGACACATGACAATGGCTTTTCAATTTTTCTCCCAGTGTTACTAATATTTTATGAAATAATTTTTTATCCTACCCGTCTACCCACTCTACTCTCAGCAACAAAAGAGGGATTTAAAGCACTATGAACGTGGCATTTCTCGCCATCTTTTCCTATACGTCGTACACCAATAAATAGAACGTGCCAAATTGCATCTTTACTTGTTGAAAATCAGGCATGTTTCTGCATTATTTTTTTATTTCTTTTTCCAAATGAAAATTTAAGAAATTTTAGACAACGCACCGAGGTTTTGGTTCACTCTCATTCCCACACCAAGTAAATCCAAGTTCCAAATAACTCTTGTCATATTTACGAAAGTATTTCTTCTTTGAATAGCTACCACTAGGACTAGATATTTCTATAATGGCACTATAATCACTGATTTTAATATATTTCTTCACACACAGCTTCTGAACTATTAGCACTGCCTAAGTGAAGCGTATCATGTTCCTTTCTTTTCAAAGATCCGGATCGAAGCCAGTTTTCCATTATTTATAATGGTCACTATTTAACAGAGACATGGACAACTACTAGCGTGTACCACATAAGAAGGATTTCAAACAACTAACTGCTAACAGGCAAGCGATGAATCAACAATGCACAGAATTTGTTTTAGTAATATACGTTACAAGAGCGGTATGTTGACGTTTTCATGGTCGAGGAAAAGATTGAAAAAGCGAAACGTAGTTGAGCTTTTTTAATTTCCGAGAACATGAAAACAAACATACCGCTCGTGTATCGTACATTATTTTGTGCCAAGATCGTTTATTACATACCTGAAAGACGAATTTCTAATTAGTTGCAATGAAATCTCCATGTTGGTTTCTGTTTAATGACGCCAACTTCGGAACACCAAAATATCTTTCTTCAACATTGTTGCTGTAAAATATTTTCTGTGTTTACTATACTCCAGCAGGCCGTGATATACGTCTGTCTTTTTTCCCCCCAGTCCATAAATGCGAACTTAAAACAAACGGTAAGGTTATGTAATGATTTATTTTTCATTTTAATATTTTAACAATATTATTTATATAACATATTGCAGTAATAACATCGGCAACTGGAATCTCGTTGATTTTTTCACGGCTTCCTTAATGTTACTTGTATCAGGAATGCAATAAGTTTCGTGGAGTAGTAGACTTTACTTAATTTTTGCAAATATTTAAAAACAATAATTAACATTGCAATTTAGGTGAAATTGCAGTGGTAAGTTTCCAATTTATAATTATTACTTTGTTAAACGTCTCTAAAAATAATATGTTAAAAGTCTAAAGCAGTAAAATGAATGTCGCGCTTAAGCGGTAAGAAGAGGGAAATTGTTATGTGTGTTACGTTGGGAATACTGAATGTGGTATTTCACACTTACCGCGTATTGGTTCTGTGCGGAAAACAAGCAAATACGCAGGATCTCTCACAAAAGTTACCTGTGATTGGCTACAAAAAATATAATTAGAAAAGTATTATAATTAATTAATTCTATTTTTAAATATAAGTATACTGGTATTAAAATATGCTGCAAAAATTATGAATTTGCTTTCGAAGGAAACAAGAGTAAGGTGGTCCGCGGAACTGTTCTGACTTTAAAAAGTGGTCCCGACTTCAAAAAAGTTTGAGAAACGCTGGACCATGGTACTCAGTGACAACGCGTTGAGGTTATAAGCCATAGAGTTCGGGTTGTTTAGAACCCCGGTCTATCCACCCCGAATTTATAACTTGTTTGGGCAAGCCCGTGTTCCGGACACACAGGGTTTTCCGGCTCCCCTGCGACATTCCAACAATTCATCATCATCATCATACTTATTCATTACGAGTGTAATGTAGAACCACCTCCTGTGGTGCACTCTGGATAGTCCCTGACAAACTAAGTGATTTCTCGGCAGTAGTGACATCTATGAGCCATGCTCGTTGGAGCGGGACGAATAACAGCAAATTAAGGACCCGTCCTTAAAAAAGCTTGCAGGACTTTAAAATCTTCCTGACCTTTAAATAACACTTCAGTAGACCCCCGATTATCCGTCACCCTATTAACCGATCTGCGGATTATCCGACTGTCTTCCTCACGCTTTTTTTTTTGTTGTTGCAGAGCAAATACAAAGTTCTGTACATTACGTTAGTACTCCACGTATTTTTTTATAGATAGAGTTATTGCAATCCTTTACCACTACCATTACACAATATGTAGTAGGAATGCTTTCGTCATTGTCGGCAACCATAAACAGTTACTTATGGGAGAGTGTTTTTTCCCAAATTGTAAAATAGTCACAATCTGCTTTCAGAAAAATGTCCCCAAGAACTTACACATTACTGCAAACCCGTGCACCATTCAATATAGTCCTCCTGTTCGAGTGGCCGTACTCTATTACTTGTATGCAAAATGTCTTCCACGAATGTCAGAAGAAAAGTAAAATAAAAAACAAAAAAAATGTACAAATAATTGAGCGGCTTTTGAAAAGAGAAACTGTGGTATATGTCGCATCAGAATACGAGATTGGCGTTACAGCTGTGAGCGATTTAATAGAAAGCAAGGATAAAGAGCTACATATTACTGTACTTCATTGTGTTTGTTATTAATTACGAGCATAATATGTCTAGTGTGAAGACATCAATGGTTGCAGCATGGCAGGAACTTTAAATTATGTACGAAACTGTATGATACACTTAATTGATGTAAATCATTCATAGTACGGATTATCCGATTTTTAGATTAACCGTTGAGTTCAGTCCCTTCATTACCACGGATAATAGAGGTTCTACTGTATACATGGTGTTGCCTAATGTGTTGTAAATGTTTGGGGATAGGCAGACGACATAAAAATAAGCATCGGGGTAGGCGCTATCGGAGAGAGCCGCAACATGGATAAATATATAATAGGATGCGAAACTTACTGAGTTTCCCGTAACACATGCTAGAGGCGCTAATGTAGAAATTGATCTTGCTGCCATCTGTTGGGCGGTGGAGAACTTATTTCATCTAGCAGCGCACCAAGTAGCGAAAAGAAAAACTAATTACCCCATGCATTTAGCAGCGCACCTAGTGACGAAAATGTTGAACTACGCAGAAAGTATTCCCTTCCTCCCTCCTACCGCCCCTAATCCCAATTCTCAAACTAACCGAATTTAAAATAAAACATTTGCATTTTTATTCCTTACAGCATCTTCCATTGAAAATTCTTACCGGAACTAACAAGAAGATAAAAGAAACGATCTATTTTACACTACCCAATTAAAATATAACCAGACAGAGATAGAAAATAAAGCAAAAGGTTAGATAATTGGGATTGTATTCTTTGGGTATTTAGTATACAGCGTAATGGAAAAGTGCAAAAACTATTTAGATAGTTCAATTTATTATATTGCTATTACTTTACAATACATTCAACAACACTATTTTTACAACGTCCATAAACATCACTGTTTAACATACACTGCTTATACACACGTAGTATCACTTTATGTTCACTTATTAGCAAGTTTCTGTCTGCCATCTTGTCTCTTCGAGCAATATCTCGAACGGATAAATAGAGAACCCTGGGTAATGTACCCAACACGTAGTTCTAATGTTCACCACCTACGACGTTGGGCGCTGATCATCTTATTTCAGCCCCCCGCCGCCAGATGGTGCTGACCGCAGTTTCGCATCCTATTATATTTATCCATGGCCGCAAGTTTTATGCATGAATGCGTCTCGCGGGATGGGATGTTGGATTTTTTTTTTTATTTTAGTAGGTTACGGTATTTTACGACGCTTTATCAACATCTCAGGTTATTTAGCGTCTGAATGAGATGAAGATGATAATGCCGGTGAAATGAGTCCGGGGTCCAGCACCGAAAGTTACCCAGCATTTGCTCATATTGGGTTGAGGGAAACCCCCGGAAAAAACCTCAACCACGTAACTTGCCCCGACCGGGAATCGAACTCGGGCCACCTGGTTTCGCGGCCAGACGCGCTGACCGGGGGTGTTGGATGTAAGGCATAAGAATGAAGAAATGCACTCACGTTTAGTAATCAGTTACAATTATATGCATTTTACTACCGTTCCAAATTCCGCTGCATATCCTTGCATATTGTGACTTTCCTCTCCTCACTCAAGAACACTCTCGAATGTTTTCCATATTCATTGAGTGCTCGCGTAAACGGGCTAACCACTATCTGTTTATGATCTAAATGAGGGGTTAGAAAGCAATGGTGGATTGTTAATGTTTAGGTGAGGGGTTTGGACTTTTTCCATTGCTGGTTGTCACAATCAAAAAATTAAGACACAACGTTTCGAAGGGTGGTTCTCCCTTCGTCTTCAGGTGGAAGGAAGGAGAGAAGCCAGGAATCGATGATCAGTCATACAGAATAGCTGTACGTAACGATCCCAACAATAGATTTTTTTCTCTTCTCTCCTTCCTTCCACCTGAAGACGAAGGGAGAACCACCCTTCGAAAACGTTGTGTCTTAATTTTTTGATTGTGACAACCAGCAATGGAAAAAAAAGTCCAAACCCCTCACCTAAACATTATCTGTTTATAATGGAGAAAAATTAACTTTTGAATTAATATTAATGTAAATCAAAGATATTAATGCAAAGAAAATATCTCCTTTATTTCGTAACAAAAATGTTAATGCAAAGGAAATGGTATCTCCTTTATTTAATGAATTCAAAAGTCAGTTTTTGTCCATTTCCAAACGATGTTTCTGCGAGCACCAATTCAAATTATCGATTGCTGATTGTTGCTAAATTGAGATTGTAGCCTGGTTCGTTACGAATCGCTTGGCACCAATGCGATCGTTCTATCTCACATTCTCGAGTCACACTGTCTCGGCTGCCGCGAGACTCTCCAATTCGTGCAAATTCTCTCCTCTGCGTATCGCTAGATGACGTCACTCGCTCCAACTCAAGGTCACATTGATTCTTCATGTCGATTGCTGTTTACTTCATTGGAATGTGCCCTGTAGCTTAGATATTAAAAGCTCGATAAAACTCGCCTGCAAATGTGTCAAGTTTCTGGGATGGCACTCTGTACCGAACGTATAGACCAGGCCTGCACAAGGTTTGCGCTCTCCGAGCCGGCTCACAGCTCATGAGCGGAATGCAGATATTAGCTGCGCTCTGTATAAGGATGGACTGGAAGAAGGGGTGATCTCGTACAAAATATACACAAAAGGAAGTACTATTACGAGTGCTTATGAAATGAATTCCCGTTCAGTGTTTGCAAAACTATCTTGGACTATTGTTAATTAATAAAGAATTATTTATTTTTCAGAAGTAATAGAAATTCTATACTTACTTACTTACAAATGGCTTTTAAGGAACCCGAAGGTTCATTGCCGCCCTCACATAAGCCCGCCAGCGGTCCCTATCCTGAGCAAGATTAATCCAGTCTCTATCATCATACCCCACCTCCCTCAAATCCATTTTAATATTATCCTCCCATCTACGTCTCGGCCTCCCTAAAGGTCTTTTTCCCTCCGGTCTCCCAACTAACACTCTATATGCATTTCTGGATTCGCCCATACGTGCTACATGCCCTGCCCATCTCAAACGTCTGGATTTAATGTTCCTAATTATGTCAGGTGAAGAATACAATGCGTGCAGTTCTGTGTTGTGTGACTTTCTCCATTCTCCTGTAACTTCATCCCTCTTAGCCCCAAATATTTTCCTAAGCACCTTATTCTCAAACACCCTGAACCTATGTTCCTCTCTCAGAGTGAGAGTCCAAGTTTCACAACCATACAGAAGAACCGGTAATATAACTGTTTTATAAATTCTAACTTTCAGATTTTTGAACAGCAGACTGGATGATAAGAGCTTCTCAACCGAATAATAACACGCATTTCCCATATTTATTCTGCGTTTAATTTCCTCCCGAGTGTCATTTATATTTGTTACTGTTGCTCCAAAATATTTGAATTTTTCCACCTCTTCGAAGGATAAATCTCCAATTTTTATATTTCCATTTCGTACAATATTCTGGTCACGAGACATAATCATATACTTTGTCTTTTCGGGATTTACTTCCAAACCGATCGCTCTACTTGCTTCAAATAAAATTTCCGTGTTTTCCCTAATCGTTTGTGTATTTTCTCCTAATATATTCACGCCATCCGCATAGACAAGAAGCTGATGTAACCCGTTCAATTCCAAACCCTGCCTGTTATCCTGAACTTTCCTAATGGCATATTCTAGCGCGAAGTTAAAAAGTAAATGTGATAGTGCATCTCCCTGCTTTAGCCCGCAGTGAATTGGAAAAGCATCAGATAGAAACTGACCTATACGGACTCTGCTGTATGTTTCACTGAGACACATTTTAATTAATCGAACTAGTTTCTTGGGAATACCAAATTCAATAAGAATATCATATAATACTTCCCTCTTAACCGAGTCATATGCCTTTTTGAAATCTATGAATAACTGATGTACTGTACCCTTATACTCCCATTTTTTAATAGAAATTCTATAGCTACTTAAATGTACAATATCATTTTGTTATATTTTTATTTATCAGTACATCAAAACGAGGTTTTATGCTGTTGGCAGTTGAAAGGAACAGTAGCCTACAGATCGTAATGAAACATCAGTTACAGATGTTCGACGTCTGCCTTTATTAAAGTTGATTATAGAAAACAGTTGCTCACAAATATAAATGTTGAGCCAAACATAGCAATCATTTTCACAGCCAGCCTGTGTAGTCCTAGATATTATTGCTAATGTTTAGTCTTGTAAAACTCAACCAGGCTAGTAGTATTATTCAAACGATCTTTAGCCCTTAGGTCACATTGAAGATCAATACGTTCGAGCTGTAAATCGTTAAATGTTATGTTCCGTCTTTTAGATTCCTCCATACTGTACTGTAGCAGTAGGTAAGCAACGTGAAACAGTTACTGAGAATAGGCCTACACACTGCACTCCACTAGATAACTGAGTGGTCGTTTCCCTCTCCTCTACCTATAGCAAGTCTATGTCATTCTGACGTATCTTCCTCTCCGTTTCGGCGAGCGGTAAACACAGCTCTCCCGCTCCGAAGGAGCGCGTGCGCTCGTTGAGTGCTGTTTATGCAGGCCTGGTATAGATGTACTATCCCCGAAAATTTTGTTGATCCTTCTTGAGTGGACCGGAGGGAACTATTCCCGTCTTGCAGTGCTACCAACCAAAGGGAACTCAACACTGAACTAAACAAAGGAAACAAATTGTAACCTGTTCCGAACTGTTATTTGTCTGCCTCACTGTGAACAGTTTGTTTCGAGGAGGAGTTCGAAGGTTTTCCTGTGGTGTGCCTGATATTTCCTGAGCCATTATGATTTTAAAAAGTACTAGTTTTTTGTTCGAAAACAAGATTAATTCAATTTTCCAACGAATTACTTTTGTGTGTTTATTAAACAACAATCAGTAACCACAATATTCAATTATACAATCAGGGACCTATTCCAGATAGGTATGGTGTTGTACAGTAGTGGCAAAAAAACCGGACCGACCCTTGTAGCTGATTTCAGAGCCTTGTTCACTCCGGAGCACGATATACTGGTAACTAAGACTTTCATGGTTCGAATCCTGCCTGGGAAGGAAACCTTTTTTTTTTTCTTATTCAAATTTATTCCCAATACTTTTCGATACGTATTGAGCTTCGTGACTATATACTAGACTGGTATTACCTACCTATTTGGCGAACACCCTGTATTTCTCTGTTTATGTAATGCAATTACTCTATTCGCATTCCTCCTTTCCGAACAATACTGAGATATGAATATTAACTCGGCGAGGTTTAGCATCTCAACTATTTCCAGGAATCCTCTAATGGGATGGATACTAGGGGGGCCTGTTTCTTAAAACTGCTTTGACTGGTGACAAGGAAAACAAGTACCAACTTGCCAGATGTTTGTTTCTAAACACGGAGACAACTGATTGTGGCAAAGGCAAGTGGCAAGAAAACGAGGAGCGAATTTTAGTGTTTTGACCAGTGTTTTGTTTCTCGAAGAAATTTGTCTGATTTGATTGAGACAATAAAAAAAATATTTTTTCTTAACGATTCTTACGGGCCGATTGTATAAAACATTTGATCTTAGATCAGAAGTTAAATTGATCCTCGTTCTAGCTGAACTTGGAATTTTGTGTTGTATAAAGTATAATCTGAGATTAATTTGTCTTAAATTAAGTCAACTTTGACTGAAGAAATTTCTCCGATTAAGTTAGATGATCCAAGTTCACTTATTTCTTTTCTGTTTGAAATATGCGAGTGGCAGATTGTGCAAAAAGAATAACCATTACTATTAATATTAGTAGATATGGTAGGTACATTTATATATATATATATATATATATATATATATAATATGATTTTTTTTCAATTTCTTGCCTTAATACACATTCTTATATTTTATAAGGCTCAATAGTATAAAATAACATAACCTATAATTATATTATGTTTATAACAACCATTAATTATTAGTGGATATGATAGGTACATTCATAAATTTTCAATTAACTGTATTACTAAACGAAAATTGTCGTTTTATAAAGCTTTATTATGTTTAGCAGTATCAAACACCATAACATGATAACAATTTGGAGAACGGTCAACCTTCTTATTGTCCGCCATTTTTTACAGTGCACAAAACAAACCAGTGTCTCCAACAGAGTGCACGGAAAGTCGCCAAAAATTAATTGGAAAGTCGCTAGATTTCTCATTATCAACAAAGAAACATTAAATTTTGTCACTATGGGGTGCTAAAAAGGTCGCTAAATCCCTATTTAAGCCATGTAACAGTTAAAAGAAATTGTCGTTGAAAAAGAGTTAAAGTCGCTAAATTAGCAGCACTGAACAAACATGTACAACATGGCCCGCGCATCACATACTTCACCTGTTTATGCGATGTTGCCAAATCCTTTTCACGTGAACTTAAATGCGTAATTTGATCGCGGACATGTTTTATACAATAGAAGAAGTGTCTGAACTCGGTTCACTTCCGATCTCCGATCAAAGTTTATCTTTAGTCAGGGAGTTTTATAGAATTGGGCGTTACTGTATAAACTCCCTTAAGTTTACATTTCTCCTTAGTATTAGTTTATTAGATTGCATGCTTATTACTATTGTGATTTACGATATGGCAAAAATGAAGTACGATTTGTAAGAGATGAGTATTGATTATAATAGTATTATGTGTAACACCAATTTATCGCCTCTCATTGTACAAACATATTAAAATATTACTACACATTCACAACTTAATTACTTTTTGCTTCTGCCGTCCGTACAAGTTACACATTCATTTATATTTTTAATGGACTCCCACTATGGAAAACTTCAATTTGAAACTCACAAGGAGAGGACACGCTCTGTATATCACCGAATGGAATAAGATTGTGTGAGATGAAAGTACAAGACGTACTGTTTAAAGTCATACCTGGTATGGGTGGCCAATGACCCCTCGTTTTGAAAATATTGGCTATTGTTTGTGACATACTTCCGTTAGGTGCTCAATAGGGAAGCATTAGACTCTTTAACAGCGTAGCCCATATGGTTGGATGCTGAGTTGTTATCCAGGCAACCTAAGTTCGTATCTTAACTGGTCCTATTTTTTTTTCTTTTAATAATTATTAATATTATGATCACAGTAATCTATTTACATATCATATTTCTCAATGTATTGAACGCTTCATCATGTTTTAAACAAATTATAATTAGCTAACATTGTATTGTAAAGGATAAACAATGAAATATTGCTCATGTAGGCAGGTAAGATGTGTCACTGGCGTCTGTTCTGTTTCTATTCCACTTCTTTTTGTACCCGATTCATTATGATAAATGTCATAAAAACACACAAAACATACGTATTTCCTGCACCATGTACAGCAAATGAAAGAAGGTTGTCCACAGTCACACACATTTTTCCGCACTTCTGCTGCGAAACAGATATCCTTCACATTCACAAACACTTCATTCGTTTATTAATTTTGATGCATACCACGCATATTTCAACATGGCTTTGAATATAGGAACTGACAACTGAAAGAGAATAAAAAAATTAATAATAATAATAATAAGCTTTAAAAATGAGAAGGCATTGGGATTCGAACTCAAGTTGCCTGCATAACAACTCAGCATCCAACCATACGAACTACGCCGTTACACAGTCTAATGTTTTCCTATTAGACACCTAACGGAAGTATGTCACAAGCAATAGCCAATGTTTCCAAAACGAGGGGTAATTGGCCACCCATACCAGGTATGACTTTAAACAGTGTGTCTTGTACTTTCATGTCACAAAATCTTATTTAATTCTGTGATATACAGAGCGTGTCCTCTCCTTGTCAGATAAGGGATAGCCTGCATTGACCTACATTGTTAAATGGTGTCAAAACATGAACTCTTTTAAGATAAAATATATCATGCACCTTCTTTAATCTTTTGAAATGTGGTTACACCGAAAAATACCTTGGATTTGTCAGAAAATCTAATACAGAAGTGCTAAAAAGAATATACACGAATCGCGAATTCTTAACAACTAAAAAATGCAGAAAGATATGATATCTAGGACATATTACGTAATGATTGTTATCAGGTTATAAAATTAATTATGAAGGCCAAGAGAGAAGGCAAACGCGGCATTGGAAGAAAGCAATCATCACGGTTGAAGGACATACATAACCAGTAGCTAGACTGAAATGCGGAGAGTTGAACAATAAATTAAGATGTCAAATTGCTGAAAACAAAAATAAATCCGTTTAAGGCGATGCGATACTGAAATTTCTAGCTAGAGACTTTAAATTTTTACTGAATATGCATATCAATATCATAATGACTAGAGCTAGGATTTTGATGAAGTTGCATCTTTTTTCTAGTAAGCCAGAAACGTAGCTGCTTTAGTATTTATATGTTATGTGATAAACTGAGTGTTTTAAGACATATTTGTTACGCCATTTTTTTGTATTTTTTTGACTGTTTCATCTCATAAGAGCATCTTTTGTGTTATTCGAACATTTTTTAGGCATTTTCATTTAATTTTGGCCACAAATCCCCATTATTAATATAAAATAATGTTTATTTCTTTGAAATTTTGTCTACATATTTTGTCCATTAATACCCTTTATTTTTTATTTGGTTTTAACGATGCTGTGCCAACTACGAGGTTATTTAGCGTTGATGGTGTTGGTGATAGTGATATGATATTTGGCGATATGGGGCCGAGGATTCGCCATAGATTACCTGACATTTACCTTACGGTTGGTAAAAACCTCGGAAAAACCCAACCAGATAATCAGCCCAAGCGGGAATCGAACCCGCGCCCGAGCGCAACTCCGGATCGGCAGGGAAGCGTCTTAACCGACCGAGCTACGCCGCTGGCTAATACCCATTATTTTGTATAATATTTTAATCGTTTTTCTACACAAATATTGCCTTTTAACGTAGTACACCCCATGTAATGGATCAGTCCAACCTCCCCTCAATATAGACTCCTCTATACCTGCTAATTCCGTATAAGAGTGGCCTTGTGGGGGACTACATGGAACTAAATCAGGTGAAATAATTGATTAAAGTGTACAACTTAGAAAAAATTGTGTAAAATTAAATAAACTTAAATGTTGGTACTACAATTTAATTTAATTACTAGTCTAAATATTAAGTAACACAAACTCTTACTAAGCCAACTTTAGAATATAAGATCAACTTTTAGTGCATTTTTAAGGGCATGTTTGAAAGATTTTTAGGTCATAAATGCATTGTTTTTAGGACATTTTTTATGATTTATATATAGGTCATCAAAATCTAGCCCTAATAATGACACATTGTAAATTTCAATCTTTTCCCATAAACACTTAAAATAAATGAACTTATTTTGTTTTATTTAATTTTCTTAGTAAAAATTCCAGTTCTACAAAAAAAAAAAATCTTTTAAGTCTTTTTTTTTCTGTAAAGGTAACACTGCATTTTGTGCAGTGGAGCATTAGTAATGCTCTACTCTAATTTGTTCATTTGTAAGAAATATAATGTCTTTTAATGATGAATCATTAATAAAAAATAATACTGCTTTACGTATAATTCTCTAGCAATAAAACTATCCTGAATACAGCCAATCAAATGCTCCATTTCACAACAGAGATATTAATGAATCAGTATACGAAGTTTCATCACTCCAGCTTTAACACTGAGAAATAAAACGAATACTTGTGGTTGAAAACATAGAAAATGTATTTCTTAAATAATTAAATTTAAAGTTTTTGTTACACATAACTCGTGCATTAACACAACTTCTACCAAATTATATAAAAGTGTGCTTATAATGAAGATATTAAGATACAATTTTCACGAAAATACTCCTCATGTAACCCTACATTTTTAGCGCGAAAATGAAAGTTGATAAAATTGGTCAAAATTCGACAATTTTCAGTCCTATGTTAAATTATGTCTTGCATAAGGAAAATTTTCTCAAAAACTGTTGATGTTTTTACAGCTCAAGCACACATGATTTTGCTAAAAATGGCTTCCAAGTTTAGCTTTTTGTAAGCTGGTTTGAATAATATTAACCCTAGGATGCATGACATGGGTCGATTGGACCCGGCGGCATATTTAATAATTATTATCTAAATAACTAATTCACATTGTGACTCTGCCCACTAGGTATGCTACTCTTGTTACTTCCTTTATACACCTATAGCACATTTGGTATTTTATTCTTTGATTTTATATATGTTTTTTATTCGTGTTCATATATACTACACTTTTACATAACATGGGTCCAATAGACCCGTTGCTTAAATTGTTTTATTATCGTAAATATGATTGTAATCTGCCATCTAAGCAGAATCCTATGAACTACTAAACATATTTTCATGAGTTGGCAAGACTTCTACAGCTGGAAAGTAAAATTTCGGACGACGATTAGGAATACACATATATCTCCAGCAATGGATGACAATACTCCGGATGAAGATGAAGTTTCTTCTGCAGAACTGGATAATGATTGTGTGAGCATAAAGATGAAACCTGGATGCTTGTTTGACACCAGTCGACAATCAAAACACATAGAGGAGAATATATTGCTTCTAGTGGGATGATATGGAGGACAGAAACCCCTGCTCAGAGTAAATCTCCTGTCCACAACTTCGTAAGATTTGTATCAAGTCCTTCAAGGGCTATAGGAACTGCTACTCTGAGGTGTCTGGAATTTATTTATCCCACAGAATATTTTGGATGAAACTGTGTGATGTATCAACTTAGAAGCAAAAAGGTTTTATCTACTAAAGAAAATAAAATGGCAAGAAGTATCAGTAGATGAAATGGTTGCTTTTCTTGGAATTTTGTTGCATATGAGAGCAGACAAATCTTGGGATGTTCCAATAAGAGAATTTCTTCCTGGTAAATTTTCCAATCCATTTTATAGAGCTACAATGTCTGTGAATCATTTTGAAGCAATGAGAAGATTTTTAAGGCTCTATGATAAGAGAACACGAAAGGTTAGATTACAAAAACACATAAACTTGTTCTTATTTCTTATGTGTGGCAAATATTTACGGAACAGTTAGGAAAAGTAGTGGTCCCACAACCAAATGTTACAATATACGAATAGCTGGTTTTGTTTAGAGGCCGTTGTAGTTTTGTACAATATATGCCAAAGAAGCCAGCGAACTACGAGATCAAAATTATGTGGATGTGTGAAGCAGCAACTGGTTATACCGTTCACGGGATTATATAGGCCTATTTACGGGGAAATTATCGGAGAACCGCCACAGAAGGATTTGGCTCTCAATATTGTGAAGTTTCTAAATCGCTGTGTACTTGGTAGAGCCCGAAATATCACCATGGACAATTATTTTACAAATATATCTTTGGCGCAATATATGTTGGAGAAGAAAGTGACAATTGTGGGATCAATTAGGCAAAAACAAGAGAGACATTCGAAAAGAAATGAAATCCAATGCAAAATCGACCAGTGAACAAAAGTGTATTTGTATTTCACAAGGACATGACAATAGTTAGTTTTTGCCCAAAGAAAAATAAAAGCGCTATTCCGGTAAGTACTATGATAATGCTGTTCACGAACATCACCCAAAAAGAAACCTGAGATTGTAAAATTCTACAGTCGCACTAAGGGTGGTGTTGAGGTAATGGATCAGAAAGTGCACAATTATACTTGTAAAATGCAAACCAAACGCTGGCCCATGGAGCTTCGGTGTAACATTTTGGACGTTACTGCTCTAAATGCATTCATTCTGTATTGTACCCAGCTCCCAGGTACCATAAAGGACTTTTACACAAGTGGAGACTATTCATCAAAGAGATGTCAATGAAAATGGTCCAAACATACATGATTAGAAGATCGTTCAATCTCCGTCTGCATAAGTCGATTTATGTGGACATGGAAAAGTTCATCACTAATCTAGGTAGTAGTAACAACAGCAGTGGTGGCAACCATCAAAACAAGAGGAGGGGATGTTTCGTATGTCCTACAGCGACAGATAGAAATACCAAATCTATCTGCTACAAGTGTACAAATAATGTTTGTCAGGAGCATAGTACAGTCGTGTGCAATAATATGATATACCTGTACTTGTGTGGTATTCCTTACTGTTTTTCTTCTTCTACCTCGTGGATACAATACATTTTTATCTTATATAAATAAATATATGCGTTTGTGTTGTCTTGGGGTCATGGCATAAAGCATCCTTCCTAGGACTCGCGTTACGGAATGCGCGCTGATTCGACTCCTCATGGGAAAGACATATTCTCATGAAATTTCGGCCAGTATATGGGACCGGTGTCCAACCAGCATCGTGATGTACTTGGGGAGCTACGATAGGTAATGAAATCCGGTTACGCAAACCAGCTATAATGACTGGGGGGGGCTCATCGTGCTAACCACACGATATCTCCATTCTGGTTGGATGACCGTCCACCTCTGCTTCGGCATGTGGCCGTGAGTCCAGCAGCCGGCTAGTCGGTCTTGGCACTTCGTGGGCTGTAGTGCCACGGATTATTATTATTATTATTATTATTATTATTATTATTATTATTATTATTATTATTATTATTATTATTATTATGTGTTTGTGTTGTAATAAGAACAACTTATTTTCACTCGCTACTTAGTTATAAAGCTATATTATTTTCTTTGCCCAAAGAACTTACATTATTATCTTGTAGAAATAAATGAATATAATTATATATTTGTATATTCACATGTTACTTAGTTATAAAATTGTATATTATTTTCCACAATTAAACCCCCTAAATTCAAATTAAATTAAATAATAGATTAATATTATTCCATTTTTATGTGTAATTCTTCATTAAATAGCATACGGGTCCAATGGACCCATGTCATGTAAATGTGTAGGAAAAGTAGCTCATGCATCCTAGGGTTAAAGGAAATATGTGAGTTAAGTTGATATAATTTGAAAATATTGCTAAAATATATTATGCCTTTTTAAAATGTATAATGTCTTTTTTACGGTTTTTTTTTGTGCATAAATGCCTAACCATTCGTGCTCTAGTAACAACGAAAAAGGGGAATGACGTTGACGTACGTCAGCAACAGAGTTAATAATGCCAGCGACATCCAGATAGATGTGTTGTGGCGAAATGCGTTGATCTCATGACTAGAAAGTGAGCTAGTAGCCTACTACGTTCATGCTGCAGCTGTTTTCACTTCTCAGTTTCACGGTCCTACGTTTTCTTAGGTTAGAATTCTAGCAGAAGCTAGTGTTCCTCCAAGCCCCATTGCGAGGGGTTGACGCCTCCCCATGTGTAGGATTGCTTCTTCCGCTCTTTGTCGGTGAGGGTTACACTGTCCATACGACCTTTTTTTGGCGTCTGTTTTATCTCTCTTCTTTGACCTTCCTGGCATGGGCGATCCTTCAGGAGGTGAAATTCTTACCAGAATTGCTTTTTTTTCAGGGCCGTTACGACACGCAAGCCTCGAGAATGTGAAACCACTGCTCGGATCGGATATGTTTGAATAACAACAAGAGCTGCCCGGCGTTCAGATTGGGGACTTGTTGAAGCAACACAATCATTCATTCAGTGCTTCGCGGAATTTTTGTTATACGTTTTCGCTTATAACTAGGGACCGGATTTGTAGAGTATCTTTGGGAGATTACTAACCTCTGTAGCAAATGCTGAAAATTCTTTATTTATTCGGCTGGAAATTCACTTAATGACCACTTTTAACGTCAAACTAAGCAGGAGTTTTGCAGTGGCGTAGCATGAAATTTTGAGCAGGGGAAGCTAATTCAAGTTGAATATGAGAAAACATACAGTGAAACCTGCCTTTGCGGTCACTTCATTTAAACGGCCACCTGGCCAAAAGGCCAATTTTCTCTGGAACCAATTTGATTTTCCATAAGATCAATACAAATTCTCTCTCTATTTAGCGGCCACCTCATGCGCCGGCCAGCGGCCGGGGTCTATTTGGATTGGAACCTGACTATAACATGATGAAAGAGTGATGGAACGGAGAAAAATTCTCTCCGGCGCCGGGATTTGAACCCGGGTTTTCAGCTCTACGTGCTGATGCTTTATCCACTAAGCCACGCCGGATACAATCCCGACGCCGTTTAGAATCGTCTCAGATTAAGCTCCATCTCTTGGGTTCCCTCTTGTGGCCGCCCTCTGCACTACGTCATAGATGTCTATGAACGCAGGACCGAAGTCCATACATGTGTTGAGGTGCACTCAGATGAGTGACTGATTGGCCGGGATCCGACGGTATGGGCGCCGTCTTAAATCACAAAATCTGAGACGATTCTAAACGGCGTCGGGATTGTATCCGGCGTGGCTTAGTGGATAAAGCATCAGCACGTAGAGCTGAAAACCCGGGTTCAAATACCGGCGCCGGAGAGAATTTTTCTCCGTTCCATCACTCTTTCATCATGTGATGACGCAGAATATCTGCATGGAAATATCATATGTACTTCGGTACATCAAAATATATATGATATGCGTAATAAATCACTTTGTGATTTAAGACGGCGCCCATACCGTCGGATCCCGGCCAATCAGTCACTCATCTGAGTGCACCTCAACACATGTATGGACTTCGGTCCTGCGTTCATAGACATCTATGACGTAGTGCAGAGGGCGGCCACAAGAGGGAACCCAAGAGATGGAGCTTAATCTGAGACGATTCTAAACGGCTTCGGGATTGTATCCGGCGTGGCTTAGTGGATAAAGCATCAGCACGTAGAGCTGAAAACTCTGGTTCAAATCCCGGCGCCGGAGAGAATTTTTCTCCGTTCCATCACTCTTTCATCATGTGATGACGCAGAATATCTGCATGGAAATATCATATGTACTTCGGTACATCAAAATATATATGATATGCGTAATAAATCACTTTGTGATTTAAGACGGCGCCCATACCGTCGGATCCCGGCCAATCAGTCACTCATCTGAGTGCACCTCAACACATGTATGGACTTCGGTCCTGCGTTCATAGACATCTATGACGTAGTGCAGAGGGCGGCCACAAGAGGGAACCCAAGAGATGGAGCTTAATCTGAGACGATTCTAAACGGCTTCGGGATTGTATCCGGCGTGGCTTAGTGGATAAAGCATCAGCACGTAGAGCTGAAAACTCTGGTTCAAATCCCGGCGCCGGAGAGAATTTTTCTCCGTTCCATCACTCTTTCATCATGTGATGACGCAGAATATCTGCATGGAAATATCATATGTACTTCGGTACATCAAAATATATAAAAAAAATATATCTGACTATAACAGTCACTGTCCAACAAAAAAATCTTTTCACGAATGCTATCTGACCTATTTCTTCGATGGTTAGAGGACAGGGGACAATAGCTAAGTGTACAACAGTACATCCTCCATATCTTGGGGTTAGTTGGTTACTGCAGCGAATAGGGATTATAAAGAATGGAAACTTCGCGTCGGTACCTTTGATGTAGCCGGACCGATTTCAATGGCCTTCAAGCCAGCTAGAGCGTCAGATTCTGCTTTCTCCCTACAGTTGGCGCTGACATCACACCAGCTAGCAGTCGACACAGCGGAAATATAATACATATAATTAATACATCTAGGTACATTATGTACTCAAATAAAATAAATTGGATCCATAAAATAATAAATCCTTCATTAACTGTAATGTCTAGACTCTAGAGTTCCTTTATAATGAGAGTTGAGACGTTGACCCCAACAACAATTAAAATATGTAATGATGTGATAGCGCTGAAAATGGAAAAACAAAACTCTTACGAGAAGTAAAACCATATACCTATATTATATTATATTATAAAAATATTAAACGAATTTGATGCTTAATTTTATAATGTATTATATTATTTTATAATATAATTTATGATATCTGAAATATAAAATATTATTATTACAACTAGTTTGTCACTGAGAAATAAGGAAAAGCTGTTAACTTGAATTTATTTGAAGCAAAGCGTTACTGGATTATGCAATGAGGTAGGCGATGTTTGGATCCTGTGTCTCAACTCTATTCTCAATTATTACGTTAGCGTATGCTCGATTACACTACCTGTAGCGCTTGAAAGTGGAACTATCCGCTGGCGCACAGAAAAACAAAACACAGGAAAATTCGCTCAGTGTCCATTCTTTATAATCCCTATTCGCTTGGTTACTGTTTATGACTCTTTTGTCACTTTCCACTCCGACCCTGCACAGCTATAAATTCTTACTCGTTTTTAAAGGATTGAAACACGGACTTTTTCTATCGAAAATGTCACAGTATGTTTTAGGTCAGTAGTTAACCATTCGAATTTTATTTATTTTTTCCTCCTCTTTCTATCTTTCTCTATTTGGACCAGCTTTTACGAATGTTTCTTCTTTTCATACAGGTTTTTTTTTTTCTGAGACCTCCCTAACAAAACTTCAAGTTTTAAGAAAAAAGAGTGTAAAGGGAGGAAGTTGGCGAAAGACAGAATAAACCTGCTGCTTTTTTGTAATGCTGCAGGAGAAAAAGAACCACTCTTAATGATAGGGAAATCACTGAAACCGAGATGTTTCAAAAATGTTGACATGGGCTTACTGGGGGTGAAGTGGACTGCCAGCAATAAAGCTTGGGTGGCATCATCATTGTTTGAGAATTGGCTAAGCAATTTCAATTCGAAGATTAAACGACAAAATCGCAATGTGATCCGTGAAATTGGTGTTTCTTCCTCCAAATACATCACACCTCCAGCCCCTTGATCAAGGTATTATCCAGTCATTTAAACTGAGGTACCGCAAGAGAGTTTTGAAAATGCTAGTTGCCAAGAATGGAAGAGGCTGACATTAATATGTACGATTGTTGTATGCGCACAATACTAAAAAGTCAACGAAATTCAGTATTTTCATGCTGATTCATAAAAACCGCAACCTTAATCAAGCGGCCACCTGATAAAACGGCCATTTTACAAGGTAACTTCAGATGGCCGCTTTAGACAGGTTTCACTGTATTACAAAAATATAGTCTTAAAATAAATAGTAGTCAGTGTCAAGTCAGCAGTCGAAGATTGGTTGGAACCTCGTAAGTAACACCAATAAGGCATGACCTCAAATGATACGTAGTAAAATATGATTTCACGGTTTACACATATCTCTTAACAAATAGACACGTATACGTATAACATTAGCTCACTCCCTGTCATACTTAGAGAAATCACAATATTAGTATCATTACGTAAGTATGCGTCTGTCTTTTGGTTGTGTCCTTCATTGACAGCAAGGGAGTCGGTCATTTGTTTTTTTAGATCACACTTTTGTTCGTAAGTCAGTCTTGATAATACAATTATCCTAAAAAAATTCAAGTAAATTGGTGTCAGGAACTGTTATTTCACTCATTATTTATTATATCAGCCACAATGCACACTAACACTTCAAATGAACACAACTGACGAAAAGGGATAACTCGGAAACTAATGTCAAAGCTAGCTTCTTGCTACCCTTGCGACCAGGATAGTTTAGTTAGAAAGGGATGGAAAATCTGCGGGGTGGGTTACACAGAAGAAACCAGTCTGCTTGGAAGCTGGTGTGTGCAGGCTTCTTGTTTACTGCTGCATCACAAATCATCCTGAGCTGCCGCATCACAATATTTAACGCGTAAATATAAATTCTATTAAAATTAATAAATAATTTTGTTCATAGACTGCAAGTTTATTATGAAATTATTATTAACTGGGGAAGCTAAGCTTTTTAGCTTACATTGACGCCACGCCACTGGAGTTTTGATTCCCTGTCACTAGTTGCGCAGATGTTTATTCTTTGTTCCTTCTTGTTGGCAACTGTTTTCGACATTTTGTTTTAGTCACTGAAAATGCAGTACACATTAAATCAACGGCTATTTCTTGTGAAGCAATACGGGATTACGAATTCAATTACAGCTACTCAAAGGGCATACCAGAGAGAATTTGGTGTTCATAATCCCCCCCCCCCCAAAGAAACATAATACTGGGACTGGTAAACAAATTGGAAACAACTGGATCTTTAAAAGAATCATAATTTTGATGACAATAAATATACAAAATGAAGAATCTATAAATCTGCGTCAGAGCCTCGCTGAAATGGGTAAAGTGTAACGAGTGCATCGTGAAATGCTTCGTCGTGCAGAAGGGAGAGGTAGAAAGCATACCTGCCAGCAGCCACGGATGTACACCAGTGAAATGTTTCATCCACGGGTAAGAGACGCTAGCCCGAGGGTGCACTGTGCTGATGACCGCTACCCTAAAGCAAGAATATAACTGGGTGACAGCTGTCCCCAACGCGACTGAATACGTTACGAAAATGTACTCGAGTACTGAGGGGTTAAACATTTGGGCGGGGGGGGGGGAACATGAACTTTCCACCAGTATGATATTATAGTTTTTTTTTATATATAGTAGTGTTAATACATACATACATACATACATACATACAGAGTAGAGATGTAAGGAAAAATCACTAGCAGCGATTTTTCACCGGTGATTAAAATATCACTTTCACTCCAGTGAGTGAACTGTTCATTAATCAGTGAAACGGTGATTCACTCACTGCACCATAAGCAATGTAATGTATCACTATTTCATAAGTGATTTCAAAATACAGCCCAATGTCTTATCACAGTCTAGTATATATAGTGACGAAGCTTAATATGTAGTAAATATGGATCCATAGATAGTTGCTAACTACTAGGATCGCTAATATCGCCTCATTATAGACAATGCGAAATAGTACCTGCACAGTCTATTGTTCCTAGCACCCTCACAACTCAAGCTTCGTGACTGTATATGCTAGACTGTGATCTTATCTTGCAGTATTCTGCCACCTGTTGAGCAGTTTTTGAACTGTTTGACATTACATGGTTTTTTGTTCTTTTAAGATTGTATTGATTTGTGATGAAGGAAAATATTGAAATTTTAGTGCTGAGTTGAACAACTTAGTGATATGGCATAACTTTCTTTGGTATATTTTTAAGAACTAGATTACTAATTTTATCTGGCCCAGGAGACTTTGAAGATTTCAAAGTTCTTATAAATGACTTCTGAAAGGGTTATAAAAATTTGTGTTTTTTATAATAACTTTTCTGGAGAATTATCAATTTATGACTCCTGTGAGATGAATATAGTGATAAACAGTGTTTTAGTTTGCAGGCTCAAACGATTTTTCAACAATAATGTTGCTAGAGGTTTTGATTTATGTAGAGAAAATCAAAACTCGAGTGGGATTTAATTGACTATTGCACGATTAGAAGAAAGTATATAAAGATTAGAAGTAACGAAGTACTCCAATACAACAAAATATTAATTGACTTACGAAAATACAACTGTCTTCAAATGTATTATTGTACCATCTGAACATTACAAATATTACGATAGATGCTTGCTAGATGGCAGTAGTGTGTTATGATTATGTGATGTTAACAGGTGTGCCAACTATGGAACCTTCATTGAACTCTGTGGTCGGTTACTGGTCAAGAAGGCTTTGTTGATTCAGTTTCATTTTTATTAAAATAGTTGCGTTCCACTTCAATTATCCGGCTCCCAGTAATCAACGTCACTTGACAGATGATTTTTCAATAAATCTTAGTATTAAACAATCTCTGATACGTGACTATCCATAATGTAATATAGCAGAAGCTATAACATAACCTAAATAATATAAACAAGTGTTAGAAAAGTTTTAATTAACGATGATGAAATAAAAAAAATAAACATGAATAATTTCAAAAGAAACCATTTTCAAATTTGAATGTTTTAGTGGTTGGTGGTTCAGTTGATGTTATATTGGACGTGTGCTTAAAAGAAGTGGAACTCGTTGATGTACATGGTTTATTCCTCAACTTATTCAGGATTTCCGAATGGTGCTCTTCATTTATTTGTAAATAGGATTTCAGGGAAGATGCATAGGTATGACCAGTGGTCTTTATTAATTCTTGTTCTTGAATGCCAATGCGAGTCATATTTGAAACTGCTGTGCATCGACTGGAGTGTTTTTTTTTTTTACGTCCAGCAGACCAGCGCAGTTTGAAATGTTGGCAAACAGAGAAACAAATGCTAGGGACGCGATAAAATTAAACAAATGCTAGGGACGCGATAAAATTGTGCGGTAAGCAGCCATGATTGGTTGAAAGACGTCGTTTCGTACCGTTTTATTGGTCAAAAGTAGTATGACATAGTAAAAGTGTAATAGTCAACATAAAAATCGTTCGAAAGTTAGCTATAATGTAGCTATTTGACTATAATTATGTGTGTGTATTCCGCCTTTGCTTATCATACAATTAAATGAATAAATTAATTAGTCATATTTTTCATTAACGTTTTCGGTACGTAAATTGTACCATCTTCAGATGTATGTATATGATGCTAATTGTTAACCAAGCCTATGGGTACATGTATCGTAGACTTAAATGATCAGTGTTTTTGTGCATACTGTGCTATGTCGGTGAAGTGTTGCCATGATTACATAAATGATTACCTCAACTCTTATATACTATTTGCTGGTACAACACATTATCAAAATTAAATTAGAATGTTTCAGTCAATATTTAAAACACTATTTAAAAAAACACTGTTTAAAACTGTTGAAAAAGCACATAGTTTGTACATCACTTTAAATATATGAAGTATGTGATCACTTATTGTGTGGTGTTTGCCGATGTGAAGTTAAATGAGGCAGTTGTGGTGATCTTGTTATTTAGCGTTGAGCTGGACGCAGTATTGTTAACATAGCTATGTTTGCTAAAAGTGATGTTGAGACACTTCTATAATAGTTGATGGCATTACTGGGATTTGTACCCATAGATGTAATGTTGTAACAGAATGAAGGTTGTCAAGTCCATGGATTTAGTATCGCCTGGCGTGTAGTTTTAACGTGTATTGGTCTGCTCGTGGGTACAAATCCCAGTAATGCCATCAACTATTATAGAAGTGTCTCAACATCACTTTTAGCAAACATAGCCATGTTAACGATACTGCGTCCAGCCCAACGCTAAATAACAAGATCACCACAACTGCCTAATTTAACTCCACATCGGCAAACACCACACAATAAGTGATCACCAAAGCTCGGAACTTGGGGACTTGTGTCTTTGAACGTGGCTAAGCGACCGGACTTCAACGTCAACAAACTCCCGCTTCCAGCACAGAGGTACTGTCAGGTTTGCTATAAAAGTGGTTCCTGGCTGGAACAACATAATGATAATATTATGGTAGGTTGAAACACGTAATTTTATAGCATATATATAAATAAACCTGCAAGATACATCAAATTTACAGTTCTGCTCTGTACATTTTATTACAGTGTATGACTACATGCATTCGAAGATTTTCGAACCCATAAATTCTTCGTCTGTTAGTTAAAACATGATTTGAACCGAAGGAAACTTATTTCCACGTCACATGAAGTGACGGGAGCAAACTTTAATTTTTTTATTTTATTTTATTTATTTTAACTAGCTACCTAGTGAGTACAAATTGCATTTATAAAATAAAAATGTTTCTAGCCACTACCGTAAGAGCCAGGCTCGTGTACGGTGTGGTCTTAGCGAATACTAAAACATAAAATTTACAAGGACAGTTTACTAAATACAGTAAGTAACTTAATTCAAACCAATAAATACAATACAAGAGCAAGAATAAAGAAGAAAGAGAAAACGAGAGAAAAATACACATTTAATATAAATTGACAATCCGACAGAAGCCAGTGATGTTCAATAAAAACATGAATATAGTCGATAGAAATAAAAGGTAAAAAAGTACATTTGTTACTATTATATATCATGGATAATTTTACAAATTTCTTTTTTAAAAGTTTCAAATTTGGAAAATGGTTTGAAATTTTATTATAAAGTCTTGGGCCTAAATAAAATACTGAATATTTTCACTGTCACTGTTTCCTGTTCGATTTTCAGCAGATCTCGTATCTGAGAAAGATAAGTATATCCTAAATTTTTCTCGCAAATAGTTTTCAATTAGTGTATCACTACTAGGGAAGGTCCCTCTACGACTTGATCCATGGCTATGGACAAATTTTCCATCAATTTAAAGGACTGCAATGTCTTTCAATGAATGCCCGTTTCCAGCTCTAGTTTATGTGTGGCACAACTTACAAAATATAAACTCTGCATTAGAAGAAAATAATGTATCTCCTCAGATTTCCTCCACGAAATTCTATACCTAAAATTTAAGAAATGAATTTTCAGACTTCCATAACACCCATTCGAATAACACGTATTTTTTCATTCCTCAGATAGACCATTTACCTGTAATTCTCTGAATGTCATTGGCTTCGACATGACACAGTTTCTTCGTTCGTCTTCTTGTCATTCGATGTGACCACTTTCTTAGTACCAACGACTGTCCCTGAGCACTTGCAGTTTGAGCTTTGTGTACGTTGTACCTGTAACCTTACTCAAGCGTACAACACACAAGTCCCCAAGTTCCGAGCTTTGGTGATCACATACTTCATATATTTAAAGTGATGTACAAACTATGTGCTTTTTAAACAGTTTTAAACAGTGTTTTTTTAAATAGTGTTTTAAATATTGACTGAAACATTCTAATTTAATTTTGATAATGTGTTGTACCAGCAAATAGTATATAAGAGTTAAGGTGATCATTTATGTAATCATGGCAACACTTCACCGACATAGCATAGTATGCACAAAAACACTGATCATTTAAGTCTACGATACATGTACCCATAGGCTTGGTTAACAATTAGCATCATATACATACATCTGAAGATGGTACAATTTACGTACCGAAAACGTTAATGAAAAATATGACTAATTAATTTATTCATTTAATTGTATGATAAGCAAAGGCGGAATACACACACATAATTATAGTCAAATTGTGATAGCTTATCGGTACACCTTCAACATGAAATTTATAATGTAGCTATATTCTAATGCACTGTTGTAGCCCTACTTGTTTCAAATATTTCACGCTAGAGGTATATGAAAGCAATACTAGGGAAACGACCGTTTCTCCATTAATTCGTCTTAGACCTCTCGCGTGTTATGTTGGTAATTAACGATTAGCGGAGCTTTAAATTAAAAATTTCACTAGTCAGCACGGTGGAATTGCAGGAGCGCAATTAAAAAGTCGGAAATTTTCCATTCAAGTAAAAATTAATTAGGCATAATAACGAGGAGGAGACCACCGGCGTAGTTGAGGCGGTAGTGCGTTTGCTGAGCTTGGGCTGATTACCTGGTTCTGTTTTTTCAACAGTAAGGCGGATGTCGGATAACCCATGGCGAATCCTCGACCTCATCTCACCAAATACCATCTCATCACCAATTCCATCGACTTTAAATAACCAAGTAGTTGATACAGCGTCGTTAAATAATCAAAAAAAAGGAAGGCTACAACAGTGCATTAGAATATACTGGCGAGCATCAGATTACTGTGCACTTAACTGCGGAATCCCGGCCGAACAAGTCACTCAACTGAGTGCGCTCCTAATATAATGGCAGTTGACATTGGACATATACGTCAACATACGTGGTACAGTCATTAAGTTCTAATACTGAGCGCATAGTGGCGTTGTAGTGAACTATAGCGCATAGGTGGCGCCATGGTATGATACCTTGTCAGTCTCTCGACCCAACAAGAGACAGTTGAGTGCATGCACTGTAAGCAGAACTACGGTCTTTGTTGTGACGGTGATTTGAATGCGCGCGTCGGAACTCGAGTATGTTGCAGTTTGAGCAACGGGCAAACGTCACGTTCTGTCAGTAATTAGGCGAATCTGCTATAACCGATCATAACTGGAGACGAAACATGGTGTTTCCTTTACGATCCGCAACTGAAGAGACAATCCGCCACCTGGAAAACGCCATTATTTCCACGACAGAAAAATCCGCAACAAGACAGGTCAAAAGACAAGGTGATGCTTTAACAGTTTTTTTTTTTATTCAAATGGAATTGTTCACATAGAATTCATCCCACAAGGTGCAACTGTAGACAAGATCCTCTACAAAGAGATTCTTGGCCGTTTACGCAATTCAATTCGTCGTAAGCGTCCTGAGCTTTGGCATAGGAAGAACTGGCTGTTGCTACACGACAACACCCCTGCACATCGCTCCATCCTTGTCCAAGAGGAACTTGCAAGGCAACAGGTCGCTGTTTTGCCACATCCTCCGTACTCACCTGATCTCGCACCATGCGATTTTTTTTCTCTTTCCCCTCATGAAATCAATCCTAGGAGGGCGTAATTTTTATGCGGCCGAAAAGGTCATGACTGCCACAAGAGAAGCCGTACGGCATCTTCCTGCCAACATCTTTCAGCGGTGCTTCCAGCAGCTACACCAACGTTGGCAGACGTGCATAGCGGCCAACGGCGACCATATTGAGGGAGGATGTCGATCTGTTTAAGTGTACGCCGTATCACGCGGCATCTTCTGAGACATCCAGATTCTTGTGGGTGCCTAGGGTCAGAACTTAATGACTGTACCACGTATATGCCTAACTTGGAGTCAGGCCACAAAGGGAAACACTGAAGGAGAGGGGTTCGGTCCGGTGCTATGGGTTGAATTCGGCGTAGCTCAGTGGTCAGAGCGCTTGGTACGTAGAACCGAGGACCCGGGTTCGATCCCCGGCGCCGGAGCGAATTTTTCTCCTCAAATGTTAATTGTCAATATTGCAGATATTATTCTGTAGGACAAATTAATAAATCTATATAGTAGAAAATAACAGATTCCAGGCCATGATGCTACAAATTCAATTGTCATTTGTTTACACTTTTACAAATTGTATGTTGCAAATTTACACATTTTGTAACAAATTCTTACCATAGTCTTGATGTGGGTGAACAACTGAATTGAAGGTTATGTTATTTTATATTCTAAAATTGATTGAGCTGTGTTTTATAAAAAATATATATTATATTCTTCTTCTAGTGGTGAAGAAATTGACGTTTACCAATATAGTTGTAGACGAACATTCCGAGAAATAATGTTCAGTAGAATTTAATCAGAGATTCAAGAGAATCTTGAACTGCTACTAAATTGCATTTGTTATTCATCCCCTGGGTCAGTTATTATATTGATGAAATGTCGAAATACAAAAATGCGTATACAGGCATATAGAAAAGATCCGTTTACATTGCATAAATGCACTGGTAGATTTGAAGACACTAAGAGATGTATACCTGACACAAAAATCTAGTTATAGTGTCCTAGGTTACATTATATTCAGTTTCTCATTCATGGTTATTGATTGTGTTGTTGATAGTAACGTCAACAATGACTTTTAGAATAGTACATTATGCAACGAGCCTATAATGGTAAAGTAGCCACGTTCAATTAGTAGGCTAGCGGTGTCAAAGAGGACGGAATCTTTGTAGTTTCAATAATTTTAATTATGTCGCGCTGTCCATTGTTGTCAAGTCTTTTGAAGGCCGCTCCAATTCTCCACGCGGAGTGTATGGACGGAAGCTTTGTAGTTTAAATAATTTTAATTATGTCGCGCTGACCATTGTCGTCAAGTCTTTTGAAGGCCGCTCCAATACTCCACGCGGAGTGTATATATAAACCAGAGTTGCAAATTTTAGCAGTGTGTCTTGTTCCATGTTATATTAATATATAGCAGCAACTAACAAGACGTGACAACGTCGCATTTTCATTTTATTATCGGTGCATGCAATAAAGACCTACAAATCTTAAAAGGAATGCCGCTGCCCAATAATTACACGAGGCTACTTTAGTAATTAAGACGCGAGTATGTTTGTTTATGAAACGAGCGCAAGCGAGTTTCATAATTTTCATTAGAGGGTCTTAATTACCATTATAGGCAAGTTTCATAAGACTTTTTATACTTACTTACAAATGGCTTTTAAGGAACCCGAAGGTTCATTGTCGCCCTCACATAAGCCCGTCATCGGTCCCTATCCTGTGCAAGATTAATCCAGTCTCTATCATCATACCCCACCTCCCTCAAATCCATTTTAATATTATCCTCCCATCTACGTCTCGGCCTCCCTAAAGGTCTTTTTCCCTCCGGTCTCCCAACTAACACTCTATATGCATTTCTGGATTCGCCCATACATGCTACATGCCTGCCCATCTCAAACGTCTGGATTTAATGTTCCTAATTATGTCAGGTGAAGAATACAATGCGTGCAGTTCTGTGTTGTGTAACTTTCTCCATTCTCCTGTAACTTCATCCCGCTTAGCCCCAAATATTTTCCTAAGCACCTTATTCTCAAACACCCTTAACCTATGTTCCTCTCTGAGTGAGATCCAAGTTTCACAACCATACAGAAGACTTTTTATGCTCGACCATATTTCTAACTTGAAACTATTCATAAGTATTCACGTTATTCTTATCTGACTGGGGAGCGGAACTGATCTTGTGTAATATCTCGTGAATTGTGAGATGTGCGCAGACGCGAAAGTATTGATTTTTTCCGAGAAACAAATGTAATTGACCTTGATATAATCTAGAGAGTAAAATAAACATTAATCTTGATACTTTTTTTTAATTGGGTTATTTTACGACGATGTATCAACATCTAAGTTATTTAGCGTCTGAATGATATGAAGGTGATAATGCCGGTGAAATGAGTCCGGGGTCCAGCACCGAAAGTTACCCAGCATTTTTTGGGGTTGAGGGAAAACCCCGGAAAATAACCTCAACCAGATAACTTGCCCCGACCGGGATTCGAACCCGGAAATCTTGATATAACCTGGAAATTGATTTAGACATTGAAAAACGAGATGACAAATTGAATTTATTTGAATATTATTTACAATTAACGCTAATTATTATAGTAACAGAACATAACCTTCTGCGACAGTATTGGATTTCCGGCCTCCGTGACGTTTCCTTAATTGTCTTTCGATTGCATATCCGAGAATAATCGATACTTGCGCCTTCATATTCCTACAGTGGTGTTTTCTGATTGGTGGAACACCTGAACTTTAATGAATAGGTGTACTTTAATGAGGTCCATTAAAGGGCTGCTACCAGGTGTATAATTATTACATTTCGGCATGGTCGAGCATAAAATACATTACCTACATCATATAACCAAGACTCATTATACAAATCACTCATGGCCTACATTTTATAAATCACTATTATAATTACAGGAATATTTTCGAATGTTTTGTGAAACATATTTTACTGTAATTTGTAGCTACATGATCTGCTTCCTGTAAATTTGTACATTTGTAATTTGTACTTTCGTGAAATAGGCCCCTGGTCTCTCCAGCGAATAGGGATTATAAAGAATGGACACTGAGCGAATTTTCCTGTGTTTTGTTTCTCTGTGCGCCGGCGTTTAGTTCCACTTTCAAGCGCTAGAGGTTAGTGTAATCGAGCATAGGCTAAGATGATAATTGAGTATAGAGTTGAGACGCTGGATCCAAACATCGCCTACCTTATTGCATAATCCAGTAACTCTTTGCTTCAAATAAATTCAAGTTAACAGCATTTCCTTATTTTTCAGTGATGAACTAGTTGTAATAATATTTTTATGCTCGACCATGCCGAAATGTAGTCATTATACACTTGGTAGCAGCCCTTTAATGCACCGCATTAAATTACCCACCTATTCATTATAGTTCAGTTGTTCAGCCAATGAGAAATCATCATTGTACCATTATAAAAGCGCAAGTATCGATTATTCTCGGATATGTAATCGAAAGACCATTAACGAAACGTCACAGAGGCTGGAAATCCAATACTGTCGCAGAAGGTTATGTTCTGTTACTGTAATAATTAGCGTTAATTGTAAATACTATTGAAATAAATTCAATTTGTCATCTCGTTTTTCAATTCTAAATCAATTTCCAGGTTATATCAATATTAATGTTCATTTTACTCTCTAGATTATATCAAGGTCAATGACATTCGTCCCTCGGAAAAATCAATACTTTCGCGTCTGCGCACATCTCACAATTTAGAAGATCAGTTCCGCTCTTCACTTAGATAACCATGACATGAATACTTATGAATAATTTCAAGTTAGAAATATGGTCGAGCATAAAAAGTCGTATGAAACTTGTCTATAATGGTAATTAAGACGCTCGTATCAAAATTATGAAACTCGCTTGCGCCTGTTTCATAAACAAACATACTCACGTCTTAATTACTACCATTATAGGCTCGTTGCATAATGTACTATTTTATATTTCAGATATAATAAATTATATTATAAAATAAAATAATACAATATAAAATTATGTATCAAATTCGTTTAATATTTGTATATAATATAATATACAGGGTGTTTAAAAAATACGGGGGATAATTTCAGGTATGTATTTCCCACATGTAGACAATCAAAATAGTTCATTACAACATGTATCCGGAAATGCTTAATTTCCGAGTTAAGGCCTTCAGACAGGTCGTGGTCATTACAGAAGATGTTCAAAATGTCCATCTCCTGCTTGAATACAGACCTCACATCGATGTCTCATTGACTGCGAACACGATCCCAAACTCCAGGAGTATTGCGTATGTCCTCAGAACATGCCACAATTCGATTCCGAAGGGATTCCAAATCAGGCACCGGAGACGAATAAACCAATGATTTTAAATGGCCCCACAAGTAGAAATCGAGAGGGTTCAGATCAGGTGAGCGTGGAGACCAAGCAATTGAGCCACCTCTACCTATCCATCGATCAGGAAACCTTCGATCCAAGTACCGGCGAGCAGTACGACTGAAGTGTGCAGGAGCGCCATCATGCAAGAAGTGAATGTGTTGACGATTGATCAGTGGAGTGTCTTCTAAAACATGAGGTATGGTGTTTTCCAGGAAGTTTGTGTACGCCTGCCCCGTAAGTCTGTTTACAAGTACATGGGGTCCAGCTAATCGATCACCAATGATACCGGCCCACATGTTGAGGGAGAACCGCACCTGGTGATGAGATGGAACAGTTGCACGTGGGTTTTCATACGCCCATACATGCTGATTGTGGAAATTTGTTATGCCATCTCGTGTGAACTGTGCTTCATCTGTAAATAATACTAAGGCAGGAAAGTTCGGATTTACACCACACTGCTGCAAGAACCACTGACAGAACCTAACTCGTGCAGGGTAATCTGCTGGTGACAGGGCCTGTACACGTTGCAAATGATAAGAATACAATTGATACTCTTTCAACAGTCTCCAGACAGTCGTATGAGGAACATTGACTTGCAACGCTACCCTTCGTGTGCTGATAGAAGGAATCATGTTCACAGCCTCCAGAATCTCCTCCTGTACTTCTGGAGTTGTAGATCTTGGTCGTCCCCTTCCCAAACCAGGAAAGTTAAATTTTCCATACTCGCACAGACGGTAATGGAGACGTACAAATGTCTTCCGATCTGGACATTGTCGCTGTGGGTACATCTCCTGGTACAAACGACGAGCCAGCGCAGCATTGCCGTCCGCCTTACCGTACATGAAGTGTATCTCTGCCAGCTCTTGATTTGAATACATGTCGCACAGTCTAACGCCTACACAACACTGAATGTAACCTTCGCCTCGGAATGAACTGTCAGAGTGCCCTCTTAATGTCTCCTTTGACGGCAACGACCTGCGGAAAGAAAAACGTTCCGGTGAATTTCAATGTTGTGAAGGCCATAACTCGGAAATAAAGCATTTCCGGACACATGTTGTAATGAACCATTTTGATTGTCTACATGTGGGAAATACATACCTGAAATTATGCCCCGTATTTTTTAAACACCCTGTATAATATAATATATAATATAATATAGGTATATTGTTTTACTTCTCATAAGAGTTTTGTTTTTCCATTTTCAGTGCTATCAAATCATTACATATTTTAATTGTTGTTCGGGTCAACGTCTGAACTCTCATTATAAAGGAACTCTAGAGTCTAGACATTACAGTTAATGACGGATTTATTATTTTATGGATCCAATTTATTTTATTTGAGTACATAATGTACCTAGATGTATTAATTATATGTGTTATATTTCCGCTGTGTCGACTGCTAGCTGGTGTGATGTCAGCGCCAACTCTAGGGAGAAAGCAGAATCTCACGCTCTAGCTGGCTTGAAGGTCATTGAAATCGGTCCGGCTACATCAAAGGTATCGACGCGAAGTGTCCATACTTAATTACCTATACGCTTGTCTCTCGTCACCATCACTGACAACTGGAAATCGCCTCTAATCACTGGATCACTGATTAAAATCACCGTTATAGAAAATGAGCTGTCCTGCTTCACCGGTGAGTGAAGAATCACGTTTTACCCCATCTCTAATACAGAGCTATTCGCCCTGGAAATCTGCAAGGATGTTTTTTATGCAAGGAAATAGACGGAGTGAAAATCAGAAAGAAAGACGACAAGTGTGTGTGCATTAATAATACATTGTGTGGGAGTTACCGCAAGAGCTAAGCAATGTAACATTTTGCGGATGCTGTTCAGTGATGGAAACGTTACGTATTTCCGTCTCATTTCCACCGTAGCATTAGAAATGTAATTAATACTTGTAGCATGGGAGGGAGAGGTATATTTCCCTTGTGTAGTCTAACCCCTGGCGAATTCTTCCTGAGGTAGTTTTTCGAAATCATTAATCAAATACTCCTCTCTGCCGACGACGTGCGGCAGAAAAGGTGAGGGAGCGATAACTCTGCATGTACAGTTTTGCTGGAAAGTTTAGAGGCCTCTTATATTTAGTGCTGAGCGTGATTTTATTACGGTGACCGAAAAGTTGTGATCACACCTGTGATTAAATAGCTCTTCAAACAGAGATCACAGTTTGAGGGCTGAACTGCTCACCAGCTGAGATAGTTCACGTTTTTTACTCACTGTGTGCTCTGCGCTGCTGTGCTTATGCTACCTGGTGACAACACTGGGAACTGTGAGCGCCCGATTTTAACGGTACATTCAGTATAGGCAACTCAAATTTATTTCTCCGACAATAATAAACACGTGTAGCACAAAATTGTAACAGTAAGATTTGAAAATAGCTATGAAAGCGAACCATTGAAAATGCTACGTGACAACGTCTATGAGAACGGGCTAAATATATATATATATATATATATATATATATATATATATCATCAGCATCATGGATTAAGCCTTATAAGGCTCGTTCCGGTCTCATTTTTTTTAACACTGTTGAGCCCATCTTGTTTTCGGTCTACCAACATTTCTTCTACCTATTGGGTTATAGTTCATCATCAGTTTTGGTATGCGGTCTACTTCCATTCTTTGTATATGTTGTTTCCAATCGTTTCTATATTGTTTTATTCTGTCTATTAATTTAGAAATGCTTAGTTCCCTCCTTATATCTCCACTTCTTTTCCTATCCAATAAGGTGTAACCTGCTACAGATCTTAGAAATTTCATCTCTGCTGCTTCTATTCTTCTTTCTTCTTTTTTAGTCAGGATCCAAAATTCAGACCCATAAAGCAACATTGGCACTGCCATTACCTTATAAAATTTAATTTTTGTTCCTTTCCTAGTACTTTTTAGGGATCTATTAATGACACCGCATACATAGCTGAATTTATTAATCTTGTTTTGAATATCTTCATTCTTCATATAAGAAATGTTGCACCCAAGATAATTGAAACAATTTATCTGTTCAATAATTTTTCCTTCCAAGACAATTTTGGCTCTTAATGTATCTGCTCCTCTAAATGCTAAAACTTTTGTTTTATTAATTGAAATGTTTAAGCTAAAACTTTTACTTATATTATTTAATTGGAATAGAGCCCTCTGTGGCCCATTTTCAGAACTGCATATTAAAACTTGGTCGTCCGCAAAGAGCAATGTATCTACGAATATATTTTATATATATATATAATTTGAACTGGTAATGGAAATTACTGGAAAACGGCTGAACGGATTTTAATAAATGACCCCTCATTCTGAAGCTTGGAGCCCAAAGTTTTTCAGGAAAATAGTAGTTTTCAGTGAAATGTCAATTTTCCTACATCATTTTCCTGTTTTCCAAAATCCATCTGTCGTCAGTTTTGAGAAATATGGCTTTTCAGAATAAAACAAAACACACACTACAATAAACAATATTACACGAAGCCCATGATCTGCAGGATTGCTGACATATTTAGAGTTCAGATGGCGTATAATAGTAATATGCGTTACAAGAGCGGTATGTTGAAGTTTTCATGTTCGAGGGAAAGTGTGAAAAAGCGAAACGGAGTTGAGCTTTTTTAATTTCCGAGAATTGAAAGAAAACATACCGCTCGTGTATCGTACATTATTTTGTGCGAAGATCGTTTATTACATACCTGAAAGAGGAATTTCTAATTAGTTGCAATGAAATCTCCATCTTGATTTCTGTTCAATGGCGGCAATTTTGGAAAACAAAAATATCTATCTTCAACATTGTTGCTTAAAAATGTTTTCTGTGTTTACTATACTCCAGCAGCCCGTGATATATGTCTGTCTTTTTTTCCCCCAGTCTATAAATGCGAACTTAAAACAAACGGCTTCCTTAATGTTACATGCCTCACGAAATGCAGTAACTTTAGTGGAATTGTAGAGTTTACTTAATTTTTGCAAATATTTAAAAACAGTAATCAACAGTGCAATTTAGGTGAAATTGCAGTGGTAAGTTTTCAATTTATAATTATTGCTATATTGAACGTCTCTAAAAATAATATATTAAAAGCCTAAAGCAGTAAAGTGAATATGTTACTTAAGCGGTAAGAAGAGGGAAATTGTTATGTGTGTTCGGTTGGGAATACTGAATGTGGAATTTTAGACTTACCGCGGATTGGTTTTGTGCGGAAACCAAGCAAATACGCACGATCTCGCACAAAAATAATTTATAGCTCTGATTGTCTGGCCTGTAGTTTTCCGAGTACAGCTGTATGTTGGCTATTAAGAACTACAAAACTTAAAAATGTTTGATGAGATTATTACCATTAAAAATGAAATAATATTATAGTTAATGTAATTATGTGAGAATACCTATTTGCCAATAATTACACACATTAATACTATATTGATGATATGAAAGTGAAATCTTTTGAGGTTTTATATAAGTAGACGCAGAGAAAGAATATTTTAAATTAGACCTTTATTTCCATAATTTACTGAGTAACAGCTATATATATTGTTACTGAAAACTATAAAACTTACGTAAGGTAACAATATTGTTATTAAAAATTAAATATTTTTATAGTTATTAGTCAAGTGATGTGGGTTTTTTCATATATTTAATGGCCGTGTGATGTAGATATTTATATGTGTGATTCTCTAATTTTTTCCTAGGTAGTATTTTAGCTGCGTCTTAAAACTAAATCAAAATTAATTTCATATTTCTTTGGTTTAATCGAACTTGAAATTTCCTTAACTCTCACCTATAATCCGCAATGACCTGAAATAGCTACTGTATTACTCCCACATGAAAAATTCCCTGATCGTCCTAACATTGTTACTTGCGTTTTCGCATTGAAACTCAAGAACTGAAGACGGATAGGTTCAAGGAAAAGTATTTGGCATAAAAAGCATTCAGAGGGAGTATGTTTCACTATTATGGAAGCAAATAACTTCCAAAATGTCTGCTATTCTTCATTGGAAATATATTTGAAAAATTTTGATTTGTATTTGCTGCACAACCCACTAGTTTAAAATAATTATAAAGCTGATTGTTGGTATCGTGAAGACATGACAATATTATATTTGTAACTGTGGATTGCCGATCATTATTCATATTGCACCAATAGTATTAAAGCACGATTATTAGCAGATTAAGCATCGACATAAATTACTTTTATTTACTGTTGTTAATAAAATTAATCATTGTTTCAAATATTTAAATTTCATACACATTACATTACACCTAATTAGAAATTTGCAAAGAAACAGGAAATATTGCTTTAAAATGACAAAAAGGCATATATTAGTAAGACACATCTTAAAAAGACAAAATAGGCAAAATAAAAATTGGCCCTATCACTTTGATTTACTCCAAATCACATTTATATCTATGCAAATAATGATTTACTTCCACCCAGTAAAAAAGGCATTTTTCCAAACATCCGGGCTATATTAATAACTGTTCAAGAAACGGTTTTTGTGTTAAATTATTACACTGATCTATACTAATAATAAATCTGTAGCCGAAATTTTTCTGGTAATTTTCGATTTTCCAAAAATAATTGGTGTTAACATGTATAATTAACAACCCTGGAACCGAAAATCGCTTTTTTGACATTTTTGTTCGTTTGTATGTCTGTCTGTCTGTCTGTCTGTCTGTCTGTCTGTCTGTCTGTCTGTCTGTCTGTATGTATGTTTGTTACCTTTTCACGCGATAATGGCTGAACGGATTTCGATGAAAATTGGAATATAAATTAAGTTCGTTGTAACTTAGATTTTAGGCTATATGGCATTCAAAATACATTATTTAAAAGGGGGGTTATAAGGGGGCCTGAATTAAATAAATCGAAATATCTCGCTTATTATTGATTTTTGTGAAAAATGTTACATAACAAAAGTTTCTCTAACAATAATTTGCGATAAGTTCTATTCCTTGAAAAATTTTGATAGGATTGATATTTAATGAGATAAATGAGTTTTAAAATTAAAATAACTGCCATCTAAGGCCGTGAAATGAATTAAAAAACAAATGACTTCGTCTATAAGGGGCCTTGGACAGCAACAATCGAAAGCTATGAAAGATAGCCTACAGAGAATGTTTCTGTGTTTGTATGAAGCAATATCGGAAGCTAAATTAACTGATTTGTATAATTAATTATTATTTCACCATTGGAAAGTGTAGTTTCTCTAGATGGACATAATGTTATTACAGTAACTTCTGATATGATATAGTATAATATAATATGTAATATTATATAATATAATTTAAGTTATTTGAAGGGTTCAGAACCATAATGGGCCAAGCGCCATTTACTGAATACGTAGAAAACAAGGGTTAAAATTAAGTTATTACCATAATTCAATGGAAACCTATAACAAGTAAAATAAAATATACACATTAAATCTAAATGATGTCAATCTTCATTAAACTATGGTTGCATGTAATAAAAATTAAGAAACATGTTAAAGGAATTGTCATGGCACCAAATGAGTGTCTCTGGACCAAAATGATCGTATTTTAATTATTTGGATGCAATTTAAATTAAGTAACATAATAAACGATTTATCCTTCTATCAAACACGAATGTTCCCGGGATGAAATGTCCTATTTTAATTATGTAATTACTTTATATTTATTTCTAACGGGTGCAGCGGAGCGCACGGGTAAGGCTAGTTTAATAATAAATTTAAAGTTTAACATTGTTAGTGGAACTGGCACCAGGTGAATTAAAACTAATTATTGTTTCTGTATTACTGCTGAGTGTGTCGTTAGTTTTCATTGGTTGGAAAAGTGAATATTTTTTTAGCCTTTGATTACATGTACTTTACAGTTTCATAAATAGCCTGAAGTTCAGAGTTCCGACCTTTTGTTTGCATTTCACACCGTGAACTGAACTTTACACAGTTAACCTTTGACTAGGTATGTGGGGTGGCCACAACACCCAGCTAATAACAAGCGATTCTGAAAATAATGTTGGCCAGCTTACTATCTTCTTGGAAAAGATCATTGTTGGTGCTGAAACAGGTCAGTTTTATTGCCATTTGTTCTCAGTGCGACATTTAATGGCGTGGAGTGCATAAATGTTCTGCCCAAGGGCAGGCCTTTCACTGCAAACCCAGCATTCTCCAATATTTCCTATTTTCTGCCTTCCTCTTTGTCTCCTCATATGATCCATATATCTTAATGTCGTCAATCATCTGATATCTTCTTCTTCCCCGAACTCTTCTCCCGTTCACCATTTCTTCCAGAGCATCCTTCAGTAGACAGTTTCTTCTCAGTCAGTGACCCAGCCAATTCCTTTTTCTCTTCCTGATCAGTTTCAGCATTATTCTTTCTTCACACGCTCCATTCTCCATATCCACATTTCAAATGCTTCTATTCGTTTCTCTTCACTTCGTCGTAAAGTCTATGTTTCTACTCCATATAATGCCACACTCCATACAAAGCACTTCACTAGTGTTTAGACTACATCCAAAGTATTTGAAGCTGTCCACTTGCTCTACTGACTCTACAACAAAATGCAGAGTGAATACCATCAGAATGCGCCGTTTGTTGTGGTGCCCTATTCATCTTGTGCATTATCTTACACAAAACGAAAGACGACTGACGTCCGTGTGTTGTGTGTTTGCTGTCTTAACATGTACACAAACCACAACAACTGTCGACGCTCAAACCACGTACAGTGGCCTGCACGTTCTCCGGACCTGTCGCCACTCGACTTCTTCCTGTGGGGAACTGTAAAGGACAGTGTGTACCAGAACATTCTGACAACACCAGACGACATGCAGCAACGCATTCGACAGGCTTGTGTGTCCATTCAGCCAGCAACATGCCGGACAGTCATACGGTCTTTCGGGGAACGCCTTCGAATGTGCGTTAATGTGAATGGTCACCATTTGGAACATCTTCTGTGACTCTCACAGCATTACATTATCACACTGGAAGTACGTTTTTGTTTCGTTTTGTTGTTATTGTTGAGGAAGGTGACATTGATACATTTTGATCTCCTCTTAATGTGTGTAATCAATGCAACATGATTAAAGTATGTAGTGCTATTTGAAAAATTGATGACGTCACGTGTATCTTGTACCATAAAGTAGTTACATGCACCAAATCTCCACACTCATGTTAGCCACTCATTCTAACATAACTCTGAGAAACAAAAATTCCAATACCTATCCAAACAAAAGAAGTTATAATAGGTGCACAAGATAAATGGGACACCCTGTATAATTTTATTATTCTAGGTTGAATTTGTAATTCAGTGAAAAAAAATCTTCCTTTGTTCTCAACTTCTGCAATAAATTGTCTAGCTTTTATTAATGAGGTAATAATTTTGTTCTTTGATTTTTATTGTAATTGTATTCTTCGTATTGCAGTTGTAATCCCCTGGTAGAGAGGAAGAGAAGGCCTGATGGCCTTATCTCTATCAGGTTAAATAAATACTACTATTGCTACTAATAATATTTCTATATCCAGTTACCTTAGATCTTTGCTCACATGGTGAAGAATTTAAAGTCATTTTGTTACTTCACAAACTTTTTCCAGAAAGAACTCGTCGAAGTCGAAGAAATTTGACAGAATTTCCTCCTACGACACGTCTAACACTATGGTGACCCGAGTTCGTGTCCCGTTGCGAGCGGTATTTCTTTGTATTCCGTTTATTTGAACTAAGTGACGTCAGCGTGACTTTCCAACATTCTTTTTTTTTACAGGTATATTATTTTTAAGTACAGACAGCACTCGTATGCCAAAGGCTGTGTCCAGTTTGATATTAAGGTCACAACCAATAAGCGGTACTTTTAATGGCGTTTTTCTACAAAAGGATGTAGTCACTCATCTGTAATTTTGCTTTTAACTCCCTTTTCTCTCTCGCCTGACGTGGCAACAGCGCAGTTTGTATCTCCAACACCGCCTTTTAATGTGACGGAAACACAATGCTGAATATCTAAGCGACGAACCCCGGTGATACCAAATAGAGGAGAAGAGTCGCATTTTACTGCACAACTACGTATCGGTAAATGTCGGGGACGCCTAGAGCGAGACTCGATAACTTCCAGCAGTGACGGTGTCAACGTATTCAGTTTGAGGATAGGGGCATTCTGGTAGACCATTTAAATTTAACAGTGCCAAGCCTTCATAATCGCTTCCTCATTCCATGGGGCCTAGTCTCGAGACAACAATGCAATTTTTAGTCGAAACGATTCACACATCAATATGGCGCCAATGAGTTGTTTGAAATTATAACGACTATTTCGTTTATATGACGTCATTCCAATTTCGACCAATGAAGTGTAATGAAATTTTGTATTCCAATCAATCACAGTGACACTTTCCGATAATTTTTGCAGCTAGATTTATCGCATAGTCATTCTTTTGTTTAGTCGTTGTCGCCAACTGTTTCCCCGTAAATTGATGATCAGGAATACATTAAGATGCAACTACACTGTTAAACATTTCTTTCAATTTTAAAGCAATGAATGCAAGATTGATATTTAATATTAATTAATATATTTACGCAGTGAAGACGACATTCAAAACGGCGCACCATGTAGACACAAAATCTTCATGCTCTTAATTGAACGTACCTTTTAAACTTGATTCTTTCAATATTATTCCCAGATTGCACGCATACGCGATTGGAATATTGAACTGTGTAGATGCAGCTTTAGTTCCGTTACACACTACAGCGAGAATGCGTTTGTCGAGCTATGAAAAATGCTTTCCTGTAGCACGAGTAACGGTCGAAATAAGACACAGCTGACATTGGTCCTGCTCCCACAGGCAACTTAACCTATAATTGTAGCCTATAAAATTTGTATTTTGTCGATGAAATTAAACAATTAATAGAAAGTCAGATGTTCAAGTGTATGTAACATCTTGTATAGTAATAGACCTTGTATAGTAATATCACTGTGTAGCAACATGTTTCGCTGTGAATACATAAGCATTCCTATATAGCTGTCCCCACACAGTTCTTAGTTTCTCGGAGTAGTGTGTAATAACTGCGTTTTCAACAATTCTTCATTTAATTAATGTATTAATCAGGTTACTGTAATCATAAGATTTTAAATTATATTATGATTTCAGCAGATAATGAAAATGTATTTATGTTATATAATAAGAGAAAAGTGATGTACATGTCATTAACATTGTTAAACCTGTATTTCGCTTTTCGCAATTGGCATTACTGAATAATAATATCGAATTTCTTTATTGCAGTAATCGATATTCATCTATTTCGACTTCACAATGTCTGAATAGGTTAAGTATTCGTAAATATACAATTATTAACATATTGTGATCGAATTTTAGGGATATATTATTTACATTTTTATTTTATTCACGAAATAGTCCTAATAAATGTCACTCGAGGTCTGAGATTTCCCAGATAAATCTCAGACCTCTCGTGACATTACTACAGAATAATAGTATGTCATTAGTGTCATTACAGAGAATTGGATTAATTTGGAAATTAATACCACCACAGTTAAGTATTTTACAATTATACTGTGCTAAATTAAATATTTTTGTCTTTATACTTCCCGCATTTATTAATTACCTCCATTTGTGTACGAATAATAAAGAATTCATGATGATGTATGCATTATTTGTTTCTCCTTTGTGATTTATCACGGCTGAGCGGATTTCAAACTACTTTCTTCTAAACACAATTTCAGTCGGTAATAAATGACGTCATCGCATTATCAAGAAGTATGTCCAAGTGAGATACTGAATTGCCTGTTTCGAAAACGTTGACGGTTAATATTATTGTATATATTATTACATTTTCATTTATTTATATATTAGTGCTAGTTTACGGTATCGTGTAATAGTGACAGTATACATAATTTAATATTTATGTATTTGTTAACTTTATATACAGGCTCTAACACATATGTCATATCGCGTGTGTAGTATCATTGGGTATATCAGTAGGCCGTGAACTATCGTTATGCTTCTGTTTCTGTTGGCTTGAATATGTTATCTTTGACTTGTACAGGGACATCACTTTATTTTTACCAACATTTTTAACATTAACCTGGCTATACTCGGAAACACTGTTGCCCCCTTCCATTACAGGAGTTTGATGTTACTAGTGCAATATGTAAACAAATCATTCTACTAGGTATAGGAGGAGAGAAAAGTAGTGTATCCATTTATGTTGTAGGGAAATACGATATTACAATTTTCAGTTTGATCATCACTTTTACGGAATTTATCAAAATACAGTAGAGTAGTAACATTTTTTTTCAAAAACTCAACTTTTCAGGCGGCTATGTTCGTTATGTAATGTCTACTTTATTTAGCATATTAATTATTGATGTTATCGTACAATATAGAGAGTGCATTTAAATTGAGGGGGTCATAAGTAAAGGGTGTAAGTGCACTTAAGTTACTTTTGAGAAAATGGGGTTTAAATATTTAAACTTTCGTAAAATCTGTGAAATTTTTTATTTAAATTTTAATGTGTGATGCGATCAAAATATCCCTTTGCCACTAAAATTTTAGATACTTTTGCTTACACTGGATGCACTTAACTCATGCTATTACAAATGTCACTAGCATTCCTTTGATTCTAAGCACCTCAATTCAAAAAAAGCTAATCTGAATTTTTAAACAAGTTGCTGAAAATGGTTGCCGTTCATTGCAATGCAGGCTTGAATTCAGTACGCATATTATTAAAAACATTTTGAAGCATATTCTCTGAAATTGAATTTATCGTTTCTTGAATATAATTTTTAGTACGATATTATTAATATAGGTTCTTTCTTCTATAGAAAACGCAATCATATTTATGAAACACACTATACACTGCAGTGTTTACTTCACTGCTTGAAGACTTCGAATGCAACAGCGGCCTTAAGTTTGTGTGTCTGACGGGAGCAAGGACATTAGTGAAGGGGTGAGAGTGAAGTACATTCAGAAATGCAGGTACAATAAAAATGCAAGTAAAAATAAAATGATGTCCCTGTATTTATGTTAAGTGAGTTCAGCGTTATTAATGACGAGTAAAGATAGACTTGTCCGCATTTGAATAAGCTGCCAAGGCTCGTGAAATGAAAGTTATTAGCGAGTGTTGCTTGAAATTTGAACGCAATTAATATACCTAATATTAATATTAATAAATAAACAGCATACATATTTTACGATTGTATGTTTTCAAGGTCAAATGCAATTTGCTGCTGAAGTTGAGGCAACGAACCGCGAAATATGTGTAGCTTCTACACTAATCAACTGTAAATCTTATATGACGTTTCTAATTTAAATTTAAATTTAAAAGTGTTCAAATAACTGTTTCAAGTTCCTTTACATTTTAAATGTGAATTATATATATATTAATAAACAGCATGCATTTTAAAGTAGTTTCGATTTTCGCAGTTCATACTAATAATGTCATGTGGTTAAACAAAATACATTTGTGCGAGATCGTTGGTATTTGCTTGTTTTCCGCACAGAACCAATACGCGGTAAGTGTGAAATACCACATTCAGTATTCCCAACGTAACACACACATAACAATTTCCCTCTTCTTACCGCTTAAGCGCGACATTCATTTTACTGCTTTAGGCTTTTAACATATTATTTTTAGAGGCGTTTAACATAGTAATAATTATAAATTGGAAACTTACCACTGCAATTTTACCTAAATTGCAATGTTAATTATTGTTTTTAAATATCTGCAAAAATTAAGTAAAGCCTACTACTCCACGAAACTTATTGCATTCCTGATACAAGTAACATTAAGGAAGCCGTGAAAAAATCAACAAGATTCCAGATGCGGATGTTATTACTGCAATATGTTATATAAATAATATTGTTAAAATATTAAAATGAAAAATAAATCATTACATAACCTTACCGTTTGTTTTAAGTTCGCATTTATAGACTGGGGGGGGGGGGGAAAGACAGACGTATATCACGGCCTGCTGGAGTATAGTAAACACAGAAAACATTTTATAGCACCAATGTTGAAGAAAGATTTTTTGGTGTTCCGAAGTTGCCGTCATTAAACAGAAACCAAGATGGAGATTTCATTGCAACTAATTAGAAATTCGTCTTTCAGGTATGTAATAAACGATCTTCGCACAAAATAATGTACGATACACGAGCGGTATGTTTGTTTTCATGTTCTCGGAAATTAAAAAAGATCAACTACGTTTCGCTTTTTCAATCTTTTCCTCGACCATGAAAACGTCAACATACCGCTCTTGTAACGCATATTACTATTCCTGTCGTGTGTTTTATCCGACAAAGTTATGACTGTTCCAAGATTAGAGAAAATATCTGTTTACTCGTTAGGGCTAATGATGACATCTTGCCGCTTTTCTTTCAGCTGTTTCTGCGTGGGAACAATACTGATGCGCAGTGAACGTGTGCGTAAGCCCTTGATGTATCTGGATTTGCAACCGAAACTATTCTTTCTTCATACAAATCCATGTGATGTATCTGGGTTTGGAGCATAATAGTGCTATAGCAGTTGTAGAATCATATGAAGATTATTATATTAGATCAGTGAACCAAAAATAAATAATAATTAAGACTATTGTTTCAGTATATAGCATTTTGATTTTACCTGCTTTGATATCTGGCAACTTACTTACTTACTTACTTACTTATTTACAAATGGCTTTTAAGGAACCCGAAGGTTCATTGCCGCCCTCACATAAGCCCGCCATCGGTCGCTATCCTGAGCAAGATTAATCCAGTCTCTATCATCATATCCCACCTCCCTCAAATCCATTTTAATATTATCCTCCCATCTACGTCTCGGCCTCCCTAAAGGTCTTTTTCCCTCCGGTCTCCCAACTAACACTCTATATGCATTTCTGGATTCGCCCATACGTGCTACATGCCCTGCCCATCTCAAACGTCTGGATTTAATGTTCCTAATTATGTCAGGTGAAGAATACAATGCGTGCAGTTCCGTGTTGTGTAACTTTCTCCATTCTCCTGTAACTTCATTCCGCTTAGCCCCAAATATTTTCCTAAGCACCTTATTCTCAAACACCCTTAACCTATGTTCCTCTCTCAGAGTGAGAGTCCAAGTTTCACAACCATAAAGAACAACCGGTAATATAACTGTTTTATAAATTCTAACTTTAAGATTTTTGGACAGCAGACTGGATGATAAAAGCTTCTCAACCGAATAATAACACGCATTTCTCATATTTATTCTGCATTTAATTTCCTCCCGAGTGTCATTTATATTTGTTACTGTTGCTCCAAGATATTTGAATTTTTCCACTTCTTGGAAGGATAAATCTCCAATTTTTATATTTCCATTTCGTACAATATTCTCATCACGAGACATAATCATATACTTTGTCTTTTCGGTATTTACTTCCAAACCTATCGCTTTACTTGCTTCAAGTAAAATTTCTGGCAACAATTGGCAAAATTGAAGAAACGGCCATATTAGCTTCTTAGGAAATAATCTTTTCTGAACCCCACTCTATACATTGAGTTGAAGGTCTTTATCTGTGATCGACAACCCCTGTGATGGTGTAACTGCTTGTGTATATCTGGTGACCGTTATGCAACTGCCTGAGGTGTCTCAGGGGCTGCAAATACAATCGTTGAGGCTCTCTCAGCTCATGTCCCGTGAGTGAGGGGGGCCGCACAGCTCTGGCTCGTGTATGTGTAAATGGCTTGCTGTGTGTCTGTGCAGCCCTGGACCTGGCGCAGAACAGCAACGTGCAGGATGCCTTCGTCATCGCCGTGGAGCAGCAGGCCCGTGAGCGGCTGGAGCGCCTGTCCGCCCTCAAGCGCATCAAGCCCGTCGACATGACCAAGCTCTCACAGCAGGTACAGGGGCCTGTCTAATATTATTAGTAACTAATATTATTAGTAAATAATATTGACTAATATTATTACTGTTCTGTTTCATAAAATTATTATATTATTATACTTACTTACTTACAAATGGCTTTTAAGGAACCCGAAGGTTCATTGCCGCCCTCACATAAGCCCGCCAGCGGTCCCTATCCTGAGCAAGATTAATCCAGTCTCTATCATCATACCCCGCCTCCCTCAAATCCATTTTAATATTATCCTCCCATCTACGTCTCGGCCTCCCTAAAGGTCTTTTTCCCTCCGGTCTCCCAACTAACACTCTATATGCATTTCTGGATTCGCCCATACGTGCTACATGCCCTGCCCATCTCAAACGTCTGGATTTAATGTTCCTAATTATGTCGGGTGAAGAATACAATGCGTGCAGTTCTCTGTTGTGTAACTTTCTCCATTCTCCTGTAACTTCATCCCGCTTAGCCCCAAATATTTTCCTAAGCACCTTATTCTCAAACACCCTGAACCTATGTTCCTCTCTCAGAGTGAGAGTCCAAGTTTCACAACCATACAGAAGAACCGGTAATATAACTGTTTTATAAATTCTAACTTTCAGATTTTTGGACAGCAGACTGGATGATAAGAGCTTCTCAACCGAATAATAACAGGCATTTCCCATATTTATTCTGCGTTTAATTTCCTCCCGAGTGTCATTTATATTTGTTACTGTTGCTCCAAGATATTTGAATTTTTCCACCTCTTCGAAGGATAAATCTCCAATTTTTATATTTCCATTTCGTACAATATTCTGGTCACGAGACATAATCATATACTTTGTCTTTTCGGGATTTACTTCCAAACCGATCGCTCTACTTGCTTCAAATAAAATTTCCGTGTTTTCCCTAATCGTTTGTGTATTTTCTCCTAATATATTCACGTCATCCGCATAGACAAGAAGCTGATGTAACCCGTTCAATTCCAAACCCTGCCTGTTATCCTGAACTTTCCTAATGGCATATTCTAGCGCGAAGTTAAAAAGTAAAGGTGATAGTGCATCTCCCTGCTTTAGCCCGCAGTGAATTGGAAAAGCATCAGATAGAAACTGACCTATACGGACTCTGCTGTATGTTTCACTGAGACACATTTTAATTAATCGAACTAGTTTCTTGGGAATACCAAATTCAATAAGAATATCATACAATACTTCCCTCTTAACCGAGTCATATGCCTTTTTGAAATCTATGAATAACTGATGTACTGTACCCTTATACTCCCATTTTTTCTCCATTATCTGTCGAATACAAAAAATCTGATCAATAGTCGATCTATTACGCCGAAAACCGCACTGATGATCCCCAATAATTTCATCTACGTACGGAGTTAATCTTCTCAAAAGAATATTCGACAAAATTTTGTACGACGTCAACAAAAGTGATATTCCTCGAAAGTTACCACAGTTGGTTTTGTCCCCCTTTTTAAAAATAGGTACAATTATGGACTCCTTCCATTGTTCTGGTACAATTTCCTTTTCCCAAATAGCAAGTACAAGTTTATAAATTTCGCTATATAATGCGCTTCCACCCTCTTGTATTAATTGTGCTGGAATTTGATCGATACCTGGAGACTTGTACTTTTTCAGATTTTCTATCGCAATTTCGACTTCTGAAAGCGTGGGTTCGGGTATAAATGGCTCAGCAGTTTGTATTTCAATTTCGTCCCGATCATTTCTATTTGGCCTATGTACATTTAGTAGTTGCGCAAAATAGTTTTTCCATCTGTTTAGGATTGATGGAGAGTCTGCAAGCAAGTCACCATTCTCATCCTTGATCACGTTTACCCTTGGCTGATATCCGTTCTTAAATTCCTTTATACCCTTATATAAATCTCGAATGTTTTTATTCTTACTATTTGTTTCTACCTCATTCAGTTTTTCCTTCAAGTAACCTCTCTTTTTATTCCTAAGTGTACGACTTGCTTCCCGTCTTTCATTGAAATAATTATCTCTCTTCTCCTCAACTGGATCCTGTAAGAATTTCAATTTTGCCTGTTTCCTTCTTTCTACTACCATGCAACAATCTTCATCAAACCACGGTTTCTTTTTCTTAGTTTCATAATAACCTATGCTCTGCTCAGCTGCAATTTTGATACTATCTCTGATATTTTCCCATACGCTATTAACATCTAATTCTTTCTCAACTTCGTCGGAACTTTCTAAAGTGGCAAACCTATTCGAAATTTCGACCTGATAATTTTGCTTAGCTTCCTCGTCCTTTAATTTCAAAATATTGAATTTAGTAATATTAACTTGTTGCTCTACTCGCTTGGCTACTGATAATCTTTCTCTTAATTCTCCAATCACCAAATAATGGTCAGAATTACAGTCTGCACCCCTGAAAGTTCGAATATCTACTATACTAGTATGTCTCCGTTTATCTATCAAGATGTGATCTATTTGGTTGTGTGTCAATCCATCTGGAGAAGTCCAAGTATATTTATGTATATCCTTATGGGGGAATGTTGTACTTTTGACAATTAAATTTTTCGATGTGGCAAAGTTGACTAATCTAACTCCATTGTCACTACTAATTGCGTGTAGGCTCTCTTTTCCAATAGTTGGTTTAAAAATATCCTCCCGTCCTACTTTAGCATTGAAATCCCCCAATAAAATTTTCATGTGATATCTAGGGAAATGATCAAAAGTATGTTCCAATTCCTCATAGAAGCTATCCTTTATATAGTCGTCTTTCTCTTCTGTAGGGGCGTGAGCATTTATAACTATGATGTCGCACCATCTACCCTTAAGTACTAAATATGATAACCTGTCACTGATAAATTCGACCTTTTTTACTGCTGATTTTATTCTTTTATGAACAAAGAATCCTGTTCCTAATTGGTGATTATTGTTTCCTTCCCCATAATACAACAAGTAATCTCCTATTTGTGATATGCCATTCCCATCTAACCTAACCTCTTGTACTCCTACGAAGTCTATTCTATATCTAGCTAGTTCTTTTGCTACTAATGTTACCCCTCCTGTTCTATAAAGACTAGTTACGTTCCAAGTGCCAAATCTCAAAACCTTATTCCTTTGCTGTGGTCGTGCCAGAGAATCAGTCCTATTACGAGGCTTATTATAGGGATACGTAACAAGCTGTTTTTTACGGTGATGGGTTGTTAGCCCTTCGCCCAACCCCAAGCTGGAGGACCACCCCTTATCGGCTGTCCACGACTGCTTATTCAATATATTCGCAGCTACCCTCCATATCTGGAGGCCGTCTCCTCTATCCGCAACCTGAGGACGCGCCATGCCGTGGTGATAGGGACCCACAATACATGGATTATATTATTATTAATTGTCAAATATTAATAAAATTATTAGTTATGTAAACGCTCATAATATTAGTGAAATGTAATAATATTAGTAGTGTTTCATAAACAGGTAGCGCATTTTCGTTCCCAAACAAGTTAGGGAAGTTATCGGTTAGTACATCCTGGAGGTTCAGTGTTCAAACTATGGCCATGGATGAATATACAGGGTGTTTCAAAAATACGGGGCAAAATTTCAGGTATGTATTTTCCACATGTAGACAATCAAAATAGTTCATTACAACATGTGTCCGGAAATGCTTCATTTCCGAGTTATGGCCTTCACAACATTGAAATTCACCGGAACGTTTTTCTTTGCGCAGGTCGTTGTCATTACAGAAAATGTTCAAAATGTCCATCTCCTGCTTGAATACAGACCTCACATCGATGTCTCATTGACCTGCGAACACGATCCTAAACTCCAGGAGTATTGCGTATGTCCTCAGAACATGCCACAATTCGATTCCGAAGGGATTCCAAATCAGGCACCGGGGACGAATAAACCAATGATTTTAAATGGCCCCACAAGTAGAAATCGAGAGGGTTCAGATCAGGTGAGTGTGGAGGCCAAGCAATTGGGCCACCTCTACCTATCCATCGATCAGGAAACCTTCGATCCAAGTACCGGCGAGCCGTACGACTGCAGTGTGCAGGAGCGCCATCATGCAAGAAGTGAATGTGTTGACGATTGATCAGTGGAGTGTCTTCTAAAACATGAGGTATGGTGTTTTCCAGGAAGTTTGTGTACGCCTACCCCGTAAGTCTGTTTACAAGTACATGGGGTCCAACTAATCGATCACCAATGATACCGGCCCACATGTTGAGGGAGAACCGCACCTGGTGATGAGATGGAACAGTGCACGTGGGTTTTCATACGCCTATACATGCTAATTGTGGAAATTTGTTATGCCATCTCGTGTGAACTGTGCTTCATCTGTAAATAATACTAAGGCAGGAAAGTTCGGATTTACACCACACTGCTGCAAGAACCACTGACAGAACCTAACTCGTGCAGGGTAATCTGCTGGTGACAGGGCCTGTACACGTTGCAAATGATAAGGATACAATTGATACTCTTTCAACAGTCTCCAGACAGTCGTATGAGGAACATTGACTTGCAACGCTACCCTTCGTGTGCTGATAGAAGGAATCATGTTCACAGCCTCCAGAATCTCCTCCTGTACTTCTGGAGTTGTAGATCTTGGTCGTCCCCTTCCCAAACCAGGAGAGTTAAATTTTTCATACTCGCACAGACGGTAATGGAGACGTACAAATGTCTACCGATCTGGACATTGTCGCTGTGGGCACCTCTCCTGGTACAAACGACGAGCCAGCGCAGCATTGCCGTCCGCCTTACCGTACATGAAGTGTATCTCTGCCAGCTCTTGATTTGAATACATGTCGCACAGTCTAACGCCTACACAACACTGAATGTAACCTTCGCCTCGGAATGAACTGTCAGAGTGCCCTCTTAATGTCTCCTTTGACGGCAACGACCTGCGGAAAGAAAAACGTTCCGGTGAATTCCAATGTTGTGAAGGCCATAACTCGGAAATAAAGCATTTCCGGACACATGTTGTAATGAACTATTTTGATTGTCTACATGTGGGAAATACATACCTGAAATTATGCCCCGTATTTTTTAAATACTCTGTATAATAGGATGCGAAACTTCCTGAGTTTCGCGTAACACATACTGAGAAAATGTTTATCCCTTCCTCAATATCTTGTGTAGTGTTTAATATTGGATTACCTGGAACAACTTCACTTAGATCATTTTTGTATTGTAACTAGTCTGTACAAGGTTTTCTGCAAGTTTTAAAGTTCGTATAACAGCAGAATAGGTGAAATGGACAAGAATCGGAAGATGGTCAGAGTCAAGGGCATTTATTGTTTGAACATTGCCTGGAATTACCGACGTTTTTAGGAGGAATATGTCAAGGACGTCTGGAGTTTGTTCTTTATTGTAAGAATAATGAGTAGGTAAGTTTGGAGCAATGACGCGATAATTTTCTTGATCGGCATGTTTTTGTAAAACTCTTCCTTTTGGATTAATTACTTTGGAGTTCCATATTCTGTGTTTTGCATTTAAATCTCCCACTATGATAAATTTTGTGTGTGTGTGTGTTTGTGATGATGGACATTTCATTTGGTGTGAGAATTTTATTGGGAGGGAAGTACATAGCTGCTACCATCACTTCTTCATTGTTGTGCAATAGGATCTTTACTAGAGGCCGTAATGTAGAGACTGATCTTGCTGCCATCTGTTGGACGGAGGAGAACTTATTACATCTAGCAGCGCACCAAGCAGCGAAAAGAAAAACTAATTACACCAGGCATTTAGCAGCGCACCTCGTGACGAAAATGTTAAACTATGCAGAAAATATTCCTTTCCTTCCACCCTCATCGATATTCTCAACTAACCCAATTTAAAATAAACATTTACATTTTTATTCCTCACACCATCTTCTACTGAAAATTCTTACCGGAGCTAACAGGAAGATAAAAGAGACGATCTATTTTATACTATCCAATTAAAATATAACCAGACAGAGACAGAAATAAAGTAAAAGGTTAGATAATTGGGATTGTATTCTTTGGGTGTTTAGTGTACAGTGCAATGGAAAATTCTACAAGAACTACTTAGATAGTTCAATTTATTATGTTACTATTACTTTACAATACATTCAACAACACTATTTTTACAACGGCCATAAACATCACTGTTTATACACACACGTAGTATCACTTTATGTTCACTTATTAGCAAGTTTCTGGCTGCCATATTGTCTTCTCGAGCATCGTCTGTTCGTCTCGAACGAACGTATAAATAGAGAACTCTGGGTAATCTACCCAACACGTAGTTCTAATGTTCACCACCCACGACGTCGGGCGCTAATCATCTTATTTGAACCCCCTTCCGTCAGATGGTGCTGACCCAGTTTCGCATCCTATTATATATTCATCCATGCCATGGCTATAAATGCTTAGTCAGGACGCTATAGTTCGATAAATAATAATAATAATAATAATAATAATAATAATAATAATAATGGAGCATGACAACTGTAAGTGGGATTGCTACTACTGTACATTGAAATGGTTTGTCCAGCTACTTTTTAATTACATAAACATACTAACACCACAGTCTACTATATACAGTCACGAAGCTTGAGTTTTGAGGGTGCTAGAAACAATAGACTGTGACGGTACTATTTTGCATTGCCTGTAATGAGGCGATATTAGCGATCCTAGTGGTGAGCAAGTATCTGTTTGCATATTTACTACGTATTGAGCTTCGAGACTGTATATACTAGACTGTGCAAACATTGCGAAAGTTGCGCTCTACGAAATATTAGTGCTACATAAGACAGGAAATATAATTAGATCGATAATAATACTAATATGTAGAATAATAATTATATTATAGAACATAATAGTAAATATGACACACATTAACTGTGTAAGATACTTTATTTACGAGTACATTATATACAATTAATTCATTTAACAAAATAAGTTCCGTTTCGATTAACAAAATAATTAGCGACATTGGAATGGAACCAACTTGTGTTCAGAGACGAGCCCACTTCCAAAATTATTTAAAAAATACAGATCAAAGTGAAACACAATATAACATAGATTGATGAATTAAAATAATATTAACACAACAGTCTGAACGAAAATGCAACTTGGTAATAGAATCGGATCACAATGTAGTTTTAACTTAGTGTTTTATATATACAACATTGAAGATGGCGCGCCTGTATTGTACCGTGATTCATAGTCTATGCGTACCTGCTTGAAATTCTGCCCTGCTTATGCATTTACGTGACGTAATAGATGTACCAGAAGAAACTACTCGATCCGCTGTACGTTTGGGAACACAAATGCGCTGCCTGTTTATAAAGCAGCAGAGCTGTATAATAAAATTTACTAACATCAGGGTTATTTCCATGAGTGCATTTTAACTAATAATAATAATAATAATAATAATAATAATAATAATAATAATTTAAGCAGTTTCATAGTATAATAACGTGATACCGGTATTACAATGTAATTATGCAGCTGTATACTTTCCTTTTACTCTCGCCGCGACCGCGACAATGCGACTTCCTGACTTCTACAGGGTGTTCAAGAACAAACTTCAGAAAGATTTACCAACAAATGTTTTAAAAACAAATTTCGCTTTAAAGTGAAAAAAAAAGAGAAAGAGAAAATGAAAATGCCGTGCTTTGGAAATTGTCGCTTTAGGTAATTGCCTAGGCCTAAATCTGGCACTGGACAACCTGTCATGTAGAATATTAGTGTACGTATTTTATGAGTTGTGTAAAATGTTTATGAACAGAATTTTGTCAACTAATAAAATTATTTTGAGACTAATAATATTAGTTAATATTACTAGTATGGAAATGTAACTCAAGAGTTGTGGTTACTATTGATAGCGATAAATAATTAACACATCTAATTTGGTTTTCAACAATGCTTTCTTGTTTATACAAGCAGTTAAATTTAAGCAGTTTCATAGCATAATAATGTGATACCGGTATTACAATGTAATTATGCAGCTGTATACTTTCCTTTTACTCTCGCCGCGACCGCGACAATGCGACTTCCTGACTTCTACAGAGTGTTCAAGAACAAACTTCAGAAAAGATTTACCAACAATGTCTTAAAAACAAATTTCCCTCTAAAATGAAAATTAAAAAGAGCGAGAGAGAAAATGCCGTCCTTTGGAAATTGTCGCTCTAGGTAATTGCCTAGGCCTAAATCCGGCACTGGACAACCTCATGTCATATAGAATGCGCGCACTAATCAATTAATATTATTAATGTACGTATTTTATGAGTTGTGTAAAATGTTTATGAAAGAGAATTTAGTCAAATAATAAAATTATTTTTATTGATTTAATAGAAGTTAATTTTATTAGTTAATAATATTAGTTAATATTATTAGTGTGTTTATGAAACTAAACTAATAAAATTATTTTTATTATCTAATAATATTAGTAAATTTTATTAGTTAATATTATTAGTGTGTTCATGAAACACCCCAGAAACGCCCCCCGCACGCCTGACCAAACCCTTCTTGTCGCAGCTGAACCAGCAGACGCCTGCCGCCGAGCACCAACAGGAGCTGAACGGCTTCATCGAGAGCAGCCCCATCTACGTGACGTCCATCCCGCCGGAAGCCAAGCAGGACTCCACGCCCCCTCCGCGCCCGCGCAAGAGCAACGGGCATGCCAGCAGCACGGACGAGCCCGATTCTGCCGCGGAGATCGAGCTGAAGCAAGACCTGAGTGAAGTGAATGCGAGTGCGCGAGTGCCCTTCGCTAACGGCAGGACCGAAGTGCTAATCGCGGACACCAAGCTGCGAACCACGGCAGTAGTGGAACAGAACTGTAAGGACAGCCTGGGCAGGTAAGGCTGTGCAGAGTGCGCGAGAGTTGCCATGGCCGCGGAGGGAAAAAAACAAAGCAGTGCTGTGTGACGAGTTGCCACGGAAACAAGGAAACAAAAGACGCTGTGTAATACTTTTCCAAAAAAAAATAAAGTGGGATACAAAACGTGCTACGCGTATAAAAAAACGAAAGCTGAAAACGCGCTGTCATGGGAATACTGAAACAAAATGTGTCGCGTGAAGAATTAGTACATGGATAAAAACAAAAGATGGCGTCATATTTCAAAATATAGTACATAGGGATATAACACTGCCATCAGAAACGTATATATACAAACAATTGAAACTAGTATCTTACGTAACTGGCCGTGTGTATAAATTAGTAGGCCTTGTAAAAATAAAAGAGTAACTACTGATGTTATCTGGAATTCTGATTGATGACATTCACCTTGAAAATAATGAATTATATTACAGAAGTAAACATTTCATTCATTGAGCTGTATTACCTACGCAGGAAATTCTACGACCGTCTAGTTTAGTGTCTGGACTTCAGAAGGTAGCTTGTTCGAATGCCTAGTGAATTGATTACATTTGTGGATGTCTTAATTAATTCTAAAATGTTTTGCGTAATCTTAATATGGTTTAAAAGTTTTTGTTAGTGCCTTCGTAAGAAAAGGTAAGCTATTAAAAATCGAAATATACAGTTGAAACTATTCACACAAGATATAATTATTTTGAAATTACCTAACCTGAAATTGATAAATTATTGTCAAAGCATAATGTATAATGATAAGTTGGCAGCAAATCAAGGCCAATTCAATACACATGGCCAATTACGTAAGATACAAGGTAAAGTGTTATTGTGTATACATACGTTTTTTTTATAGCCTAGCAGTGTTAATTCGTTATGTGCCATATTTTAAAAACTACACGGTATATCGTAGGGAAAGAAACAACGTGCTTTGTGGAGATACGAGAAAAAAAATATTACGTTGCCGAAAATGAATTGTGGAAATACAAAACAACACGTTATTTGAAGAATTGGCAAAGAGATAGAAGAAAACAAGGCGTCATGTAATGCGTTTTAAACTGTGGAAATCAAAGTACTGGACTATCTTCTGTATGTTTCATAGGGAAATTGTCGTGAGAAGAAATGTTAATGGCCTAAAAATATATCGAAATGCACTAAGAAGTATTAAATTTTCTAACGAGTCCAGAAGAATTTAATAGAATTCTAAAATGTAACGTAATTGCTTTATCGACAATTTACATTATTGTTTCTTCTTCAGTTTGCAATACCTTTCTCTAAAATGAACAGGGTAAAAAATATTGTAGAAACATTGATTTCTCGTGTTAATTCCCATATCTGATGCTTTGATTTTCACAGTGAACATATACTGTGTGGATTTCAGAATATAGTATATAGTGATTTAACATTACCATTAGAAACGTACCTAAAAACAATTGAAACTCATCTTACGTAATTAGCCATGTATTTTAAATTAGTAGGCCTTGTAGAAAGAAAGATTACTTATTGTTATTGCCAATTAGAATTCTGCTTGATGATATTAGCCTTCAAATCATGAATTATTATTAAATTACAGCGTAAAAGTTTTCCTTCATTGAACTGTAGGCTATTACGCAGGAAATTCTACGACTGTCTAGTTACTAGGTCACTGTCTGGCTGCAAAAGATAGCCTGTCCGAACACGTAGTGAATTCTATTTTTAAATTTGGTAACTTAATTTTAAAATATTTTGTATGGTCTTTAATGGTTTGGCTTAAAAATGTTTTTATTGTTGCCTTCATGGATAAAAGTAATTTAAATAAAAAAATAAATTTGAAATTATTGACGCCAAGTTAATAATTATTTTTAATTCCTAATCTGAATGTGATAAAATGTTGTCGAAGTATTATATATTATTAAGTGTAAGTTGGCAACAAGTCAAGGCCTAGTAATTTAATACACATGACCAATTATGTAAGATACGAGTTTTAGTTGTTTATACTGTATTGGCAGTGTTAGATCCATAATTTACTATATTTTGAAATCTACATGGTATATACACTGTGTCCTAAAAGTCATGGTGGGGTTTCTGAGGATTATATTTTTGAATGAATAGCGGTAGAAATGTAATATTGGTACCAGATGAAAACAAAAACTCTCTAAGTTTTTTTGTCTGTAAGTTTGAGACACTGAAGGGAACAAAATCATCTGGACGAAGTGCATGTAACAATTGAAGTTTATAAGGTTTGCTGTATGAACTGTTGCTTTCAGAAATCATAATTGTTGGGCACATTTACGAACTGATACCTTTGGACGGCTTCTATCGTTTCATCATTTTTGTCGCTGGTTCTTCCAGTACGCCTTTTCTCCAATAGGCTTCCTGCCTCTTTTAACTATCTGTCCCAATAACGAATGTTATTCTTTTGTGGTGGTTGTTCGTTAAATATTTTACGAAATGGACGTCGTACACGAGTCACAGATTGAAATTTTTCCAGCCACGAAACACATTGCATTTTTCTTTGGACATCCATCTTGTATAATTAATTGTAACAATGAAAATTTTTGTATTTGTTCGATTGTTGCCGTCTTTTGTTTCCTTCAGTGCCTCAAACTTTGAGGCGAAAAATTTAGAGAGTTTTATTTTCATATGACACCAATATAGGGTTGCCAACCCTGCCTATTTCCCAGGATCTCCCGTATTTACCCCTAATTTTTAATAGTCTACCGGCTCCCGTATTATTCTTCTCTTGGAGCATTTTTCTCCCCTATTTTTGCATAATGTAAAATTTTTATTATAAACATTTGATTTTGCCGTCAATGATGATAATTATATTATGCATTTTATTGTTCAAAAAATGCATTAAAATGTAGAAATGGGTTTTAGTGCTCACCCGTCTAAAATAAAACCGTACTAATGTTATAAATTTGAAAGAAAAAAAAAAGCCTAGTTTTGTTCTAAGCATACCAAGTAGTAATGCTCATACAAAGGGGGCGTTTCATCTCATGAGCAATAATTGGACAGGTGTTCGAAACATGAGCACGACACATTTAATCAAATCAGAGCTGCAAACTGCATTTGACTTCAACTATTACGCGAGAAAAAATCTGTCTCAAAATACTTTTAATTTAAGCCTATCTGCCGAAGTGTAGAATAAAGTTGTTTTTTAGTAACTGAACCGAATAATTTGTTAATTTTCTATGTGAAATTTTGTCGATTCCTTAGTCTCCCGTATGTTCTTAAAAAAAAGTTGGCAACCCTTCACCAATATTACATTTCTACCTCTATTCATTCTCGAGTTGGGCAACACGATTCTTTTTCAGAAGTCGATTCCAACCTTACGAATCGATTCTAACTATTCGTTCACAATTCTTCTCAGTCTGTGATTCCAACTATATTCTTTTGAATCGTCAACGAACGACTCACAGGACACTTTCCTTTGCAAATCACGGGTAGAACAAAAACGTTCTACATCTCTCTCATAGATGGCATAAGAGGCGAGACATTGGTTTGTCTCTTTCTCATTGGCTGGAACCAGTCATCATGACCTCCATTAGTCTGCAAAATGATCCAAGATAGTGTTTCTTAGTTATAATTTGTCAACTGAACTTTACATTAGATCTCTATTAACTATGCAAATTTCAGGTTCGTGTTCATTATTTTTCACACTTAACAAATGCAGTATTTTGATTTCACTCTCGCTCGGGAGCATTCGACACGGTTCGGAAATGTCCGCTGACAGGTTACATCAAACAAGTAAATAGAATCGTGGGTTATGATACCATGCCGATTCGTTACGATTCTTTTGAACGACGATTCGTTGATACCACGAATCGATTCTTACGATTCTTTATTATTAGTCTTTCGAATGAACGATTCGTTCACGAATCGACCCAACTCTTAATTCATTCAACAGGTACAGGGACATCACTTTATTTTTACTAACATTTTTAACATTAACCTGGCTATACTCGGAAACTCTGTTACCCCCTTCTATTACAGGAGTTTGGAGTTGCTAGTGCAATATGTAAACAAATCATTTTACTAGCTATAGGAGGAGAGAAAAATAGTGTATCCATTTATGTTACAGGGAAATATAGTATTACGATTTTCAGTTTGGTCATTACTTTACAGTATTTTATCAAAAAACAGTAGAATAGTAACAATTTTTTTCACAAACTCAATTCTTCAGGCGGTTGTATTCATTATGTAATGTCTACTTTATTCAGCATATTGCTAACCTAATTTATTCCTGAGAATTTTGTGAGCACTTCCGTAAGAAACCCCAATTTCTACAGCTAACTTCTTGACCGACTTATTAGGACCTCGCTGCGTCCTTTCTCTAGCATCTTCTACAGCATCTTCTGTCACCTTTGTTGGCCATCTTACACTTTTCTTCCTTTCTGTACACTTTGGTGCTCTAAATTTATCTACCAGATTAATGACATTTCTACGAAAATATTCCGTAATGATATAATCAGGAAATTGTGAAAAAAAAAAAAAAAAAACCTGTTGGTCACATTCGGTTATATTGTAATTCCAGTTTCCATCATCGTCCATCATACCTACAAACAGTAAAACAAAACTCTTGTTTAAATAATGCTGTTAAGTACCGTACCATATTATAGGGTGCCGTACTTTCGGTAACTCTAATCTTCACTTGTGCTCAGTCCACACAGATAAAATGAACTTCAATAATATAAGCTTTTTCTTCTACAGAAAATGCAACATATTTCTGAAACACACTGTACTCTGTACTGTTTACTTCACTGCTAGCAATAGCGGCCGTAAGTTTGTGTGACTGACGTTAGCAAGGACATTAGTTAAAGGGGTGGGAGTCAAGTACATTTAGAAACGCAGGTACAATAAAAATTGAAGTAAAAATAAAATGATGTCCCTGTATAATCCTCTCAAACCCCGCCATGACTTTTGGGACACAATATTATAAAGAACGTGTTACCATGTCATAGGGATCCAAAACAAAAGAACGTGCTTTATGAGGAGTTGCCACGGGGATGAAATGACAAATGAAAGCACAGTGTGATGCTAAAATAATATAACAACGCTATCGTAGTAAGTTGGGATACAAAACAAAAGAAGGCGCTGTGCGAAAAGTTGCCGTGTGCGGTAATCTGGCACGTCTCCCGTCTGGTCACGTGCGAGAGCGCGGGCATGCAAGTCACGTGCTCCCGCGGAAGTGCATCGCCAAACCTGGAAGCTCGGCGAGCCCGCGGGGTGAAGTCGGGCCGAGAGGGTTGGCGCGCGCGGAATGCGGCATCAGCTGGCGATTGCAAGGCCGCGCCCCCCACCCCCTAGAAGGTATTGCGACGTTGCCGCCTTATTCCTGTTTTCGAAGCCCAGGAAGTGCGAGTGACCTTGGACCGTGATAATTTTGCGTACTCCCCAACGTGTGTTTTTTTGGATATCCAGTCGTCTTGGCGGGTTGTTTTGTGACGTCAGTAATCGAATTGGCTATTTTATCATTTTTATACATTTCCAAAATTGGACGGAAGTACGTGTTTAAAGCTCGAAAATGGCCTGTTTTGATTGTCACCAATCGCAGTGGCGTAGCCAAGAATTTAAGATGGGGGAGGACAAGTTTTGGGAGCATCACTTGGCAGATTTACATGTAACTTAGGCCCGTAACACGCAGAGTTTTCGCCAGCGAGAAATGTGTTGCGAGAAAATTAAAAAATTGATAACATGGATTCAAATGTACTTCCACACACTGGAAGAGATTCTCGCTCGAGGCAAAAACCTCGCGCGAGTTTCTCGCTGGAATCGGTAGCTCAGCGAATTTTCTTGACACATTTATCAAAGATGTTTGACATTTATACTCTTTATGACGATTGAATATAGGAAAAGATACCACAGGTGGCGATGAATTGTATTGTTTTTATTTGGAAATGAGGAAAGATGGCTGATAATTGCAGTCAGAAACTTATCGAACTTGTACGATGTCGCCCGTAGGCCTATTTATATGATACACGGGATGAAAACTATAAAAACACGGAACTTAAAGAAGAAACCTGGAGACAAATATCAGATTATCTAAAAATAAATAGAGCTGTATTTTATTTTAATGAGATTTAATAGTATTAATTAAACATTTGAAATAATGTATCTATATGCCTTAACAGTTTACATAATTTTAATCAGAGCATAGCAAAGAATCCTCTATCATATCATGAATGGCAAAAAATTGTGGTCCATTCAACCTGAAATAATGCCTAAACGTATCATCATTCAAATCGAAACCAGTGTCCAAAACTCGCCCTTATTTTCGTAAGATACAATGTGATTTTCAGATATTTCTGGCTTTAATTTCAGGCCTACTTTTTCTTTTCATTAACAAAATATGTTCATGTAACTCCATTTCCTCATCACCTAAATACTCAGATTCAACATAGCGTTCGTACGTAATTTGTAAAGTACGACAATATACTTACAGGTTATATATTTAAGTACGGCAATATACGTAAATACATAACCTATAATGTTTCCCCCAACGAGTGATTACTATAATCAGAAAAATGCTTTCTGCATGAAGGCAGTGCATAGATGATCATAGCGAGGTGTGATCTGTGATAGCGAGAACTCGCCAAGTGTGTGGAGGAAGGCTCTTCGCCTCTTTCTCGCAACACATTTCTCGCTAGCGAAAACTCTTCAAGTGTGTTACGGGCCTTACATGCAACATATTTAAAACAGAATAATAGGTTTGTTTCAGCGCGGTTAAGGATCGATTCTTAGCTTCCTACTCATGTGCAGTATTTCAGTGTGTTTTCAACAATACTTGAACTGATTTTGAACTCCCAGTTTCCTATTCCAACGTGCTTTGTAACTCATTCGGTACGAGTGAAATTGGTTCTGGATTAAGAGCAGGAACTGGGGATTCTGAACTGTTGACGCATGCGCAGATGGCTTTATTTGAAGTTACGGTTAAAATGCTTCTAGACTGTGGAGTAACGGTCAGCGCGCCTGGCCGCGAAACCAGGTGGCCCGGGTTCGAATCCCGGTCGGGGCAAGTTACCTGGTTGAGGTTTTTTCCGGGGGTTTCCCCTCAACCCAATACGAGCAAATGCTGGGTAACTTTCGGTGCTGGACCCCGGAATCATTTCACCGGCATTATCACCTTCATTTCATTCAGACGCTGAATAACCTAGATGTTGATACAGCGTCGTAAAAAACCCAATAAAATAAATAGACTGGGCAGGTTAAAATTAAAAAATAATCTGTCATGAGTGATTTGGAAGGTGATAGTGATATATATGTGACGAAATTAAGTGCTGGTTTGCAGATCCGGAGGTCCCGGGTTCGATTCCTGGTATCGGCTCTCGGTGAATTTTTCTTGAAGAAGAGGAATTACCTGAGTGTCTAGAGTCTGGAAATTTGTATGAATGTGAGAGTGCCGGGTTAATATTAATTAACCAATCATCACAATATAAAAATACATCAGGACTGTCGCTGGGCAGTAACCTGAACACACGTTTCAGCGTCACATTGTTGACAAGTAACTCAATCTGTTAGCACAACCATAAAGCATCTAATAGATGCTATAGAGTTACCAACAACGGAAAAAAAAATAGAGAAAGAAACGTTTCAACAACGTAAAATCCGGAATTAGTTCTGAGAACGTATTAAACTGGCGCATGCGTCTAAATATATTCGGTATTAATTCGTAACGCGTTCTGAATTGCTGGCTGGAACAAACCTAACAATTGAAGCGTCGGCTGGAACAACGTTGTAACTTACAACATTTTCATTCGGCGTGTTTCCGTGTAATAATGTTGTATGTCATGTTACCTTGCTATACTCCTTGGCTTGCAACTGTCCATCAATGCAATACGTGAAATTTCTCCACTCAAAAGTTTGCTACCCTCATAAGAACAACGTTGTACGCGTACACATTTTTGCAGCTCCTGTAAATTTTACCAAATGTAACTTATAACGTTGTTCCAGCCGACGCTTCAATTATTGTTTAATACTATGATATTTAAAATCAATTTAGACTTCCTGAAAGTTAATAAAGCAAAATCTATCCTCTGTCGTTGCGGAGTGAAGAAATAGATGCCGACCCTAAATAAAGCTAATTGTGTTGAGAACGATAGCTCCATAATTTTTTTTTTAAATCGTCGTCAGTTTAAAACAACTTTTGACCACCTCTGTGGTCTAAGGATCAGCATGCGGTCCCGTACGCAGAGGGCCCGGGTTCGATTCCCGGTCGGGTTGAATTTCCTGGTTGAGGTTTTTCAGGGTTTTTCTCAAATGCCAGGAAATTCGGGCCACAACATCCCTGAATATCACCGGCCTCATTCATCATCGCAATCATATTTATAACAAATCAGTAATACATATACAGTCACCATCTAGTTCACAACAATAGAACCAGTCTCAACGATAGTACACAGGCCTTCGGATTTTTAACCAAAGATCAACTCGCGATATGACCAAAGATATTAAAGCGAGTATAAATAACAGCGAGGGGGGGGGGGACAACTTTGTAAGCAGAAATATGAAGCATATATTATTCTAACTATTGGTCTTTGTCGTTAGAAACAATCAATGGTTTAAATTTAATATAATTTTTCTTGAAAAAAAAAGAGGGTGGGGGGCTTCGGCCCGATGAGCCACTGATTATTCTGATTATTCGTGCATTACTGTACTGATATCGTATCAATTTAGAGCACGACTATTCATCAGGGAGATGTGAACATTGCAATATCAGTTACACGCAAGAAACAATGTAATTTCATTGAATGAGAAAGTGACTGTTTTCAACTGTTTCGTAACGGATTTAACCCCCAACTGACTACTAGATTGTAGTGTGTTTGTAATACAAGAACTTAGGTCGATATTCATAGTCGAGTTAAGTCATCCTTGTATCGAAATCGAACTTTAATCGTGGCTTTATTACAGATTTCGACCCAAGCAAGTCGAACTTACTGATGATCTCGCAATATTTACTTTACAAAGTCTAACATCATGAAATTGAACTTTTTCTCAATCACATTTATGTGATGAAATAAGTTAAACTTTATGAAATCAAGGACACCTCTGACGAGTTTTAACATAAAAATGAATAACGATTTTGAAGAACTGTCTGAGGAAGTTATTGAAATGCAGGGAATTGCTTCAAAACATTACCTTCGAAATTTCATGGATCTCTTTCAATTTTATAATCGTGAATTCAAAAGTAGCTTTTATTTTCTCAAAATGGCGGTTTTGGAATCCATACTTTCCAGTCGCCTTGGGTGGCGCTGTCTGTATAGCGCTGGCCTCCTGTGCACGAGGTTGCGGGTTTGATCCTGACCCATGTCGATGGCATTTAAGCACAATTCCAGCGACGCTGATATAACTTCTGCAGTTGCTAGCGTCGTTAAATAAAACATGAATTTAAAATCCATACTTTCGGAAGTGGAACGAAGTCTTGCGGAACAAAACCAGTGAAATTTGTCAGTTTCTCCAGTATTGAATCTTATTTGGTTCAGATTTTATACCTCTGAAAGCTTTCAGGTAAATTTCATGTTATTAAAATATAACAATATCGATAAGATTGCATTTCTTTAATGTGCATTTGATTTGACTACTCCTAATAAGGTTAAATATCCTGATTTAGTCAATTTAAACAAAAATGTTTAGCATTAATAAAATCGATGGAAAACAAAACTTATTTTTCATCTTTGCTTCCATTTCAATAACAACTTAATTATACAGAAGCTAGGATGCACACAGATTTGGAGACAAAAGAAATACGACTGACCGATTCATATTATCGTGACATTGGCCATGCAATTTCTCATACTGTGAAACTCGCGCTTTATTGTATATGTTACCGTTAAAACCCGAAATCAGTTAAAACCAGTTTTTACTAGTAAAAACTAGTTTTAAAAACGTAAATAATAGAAAGAGAGTCTTCGTAAAATCTAGAATCAATGACAGATTAGGTTTGATAAAAGCCTAAACGAACCAAAAACTGAACTTACCAAACCTAACCTGTCATTGATTTTAGATTTTACGAGAACTCCCTTTCTATCTACCTACATTTTCTTAAGCTAGTTGTTACTAGTTGAAACTGGTTCTGACGGATTTCGGGTTTTAACGGTAACATATATAAAAATACTAGGGTAATTAATATTTTTTTAAACTTAAAGTACGACTTCATAGCCAATTGCGAATAACATAATTATAACACATTCCTATAAGTACAACTTAATGAAGACATACTCTTTAAACAAATACGTCACTGACTATGGATACCTGCCCTTGAGGGACAATGTTAGCAGGGTCGACTTATTTCAGCTACAGTGGTTATTGAGTTTTCAAAGAATTGTGAATTTTCAGACAGGTAGAGGAAAAGGGGTTGCAGACAGTCGCAAGTTCCATTAACGGAGTCTGTCTAGCAGACGCGTGACGTGTCTGACACTAATGCCGTGCCGTCTCGTACAGCATGTTTGTTACGTTGTGCCCTCTCGCAGGTAGCTCATCACGGCGCGTCCATTTCCTGCGGGCCGTAGCAGCCGTAGTGCGTTAGTTGGGCTCTCGCCACAGTACGCGTGTGCCGTGTTCCTAGTGTGCTGGCTGGCAACTGATCATAGTGCCCGCGTTTTTATCTGGCAGCTCGTCACAACACGCGATGTATTGCTGTGTTCCCTGGATAGATGCAACAGGGTGCGTTGTTTCATTGTGTTTTATAAAAAAAAAACTTGTATTATCTGGCAACTCACCACAGTGTCCGTAGTTTCTTTTTTGTGGGGGAGGAAGGGTTGCATGCCAACTCGGCTCATTTTAAATCCTCCGCAATTTGTGTAATTAGGTTGTGTTGCCCGGCAACTCGCAACAGTTTTGTAGTGTTGTCGGACAAATGGCAACAGTGCTGGTTTGAAGTGTTGACCGGCAACTCGTAACAGTGCTAATTTTGTAGTGTTGTCTGACCACTCGTAACAGTGCTAGATTTGTAGCGTTGTCTGGCAACTCGCAGCAGTGCTAGTTTGTAGTGTTGTCTGGCAACTCGTAACAGTGCTAGTTTTGTAGTGTTGTCTGGCAACTCGCAACAGTGCTAGTTTGTAGTGTTGTCTGGCAACTCACAACAGTGCTAGTTTTGTAGTGTTGTCCGACAACTCGTAACAGTGCTAGTTTGTAGTGTTGTCTCGCAACTCGCAACAGTTCTAGTTTGTAGTGTTGTCTGGCAACTCGTAACAGTGCTGGTTTGCAGTGTTATCTGGCAACTCGTAACAGTGCTAATTTTGTAGTGTTGTCTGACCACTCGTAACAGTGCTAGATTTGTAGCGTTGTCTGGCAACTCGCAGCAGTAGTAGTTTGTAGTGTTGTCTGGCAACTCGTAACAGTGCTGGTTTGCAGTGTTATCTGGCAACTCGTAACAGTGCTAATTTTGTAGTGTTGTCTGACCACTCGTAACAGTGCTAGATTTGTAGCGTTGTCTGGCAACTCGCAGCAGTAGTAGTTTGTAGTGTTGTCTGGCAACTCGTAACAGTGCTAGTTTTGTAGTGTTGTCTGGCAACTCGCAACAGTGCTAGTTTGTAGTGTTGTCTGGCAACTCACAACAGTGCTAGTTTTGTAGTGTTGTCCGACAACTCGTAACAGTGCTAGTTTGTAGTGTTGTCCGGAAACTAGTACCAGTGCTAGTTTTGTAGTGTTGTCTCGCAACTCACAACAGTGCTAGTTTTGTAGTGTTGTCCGACAACTCGTAACAGTGCTAGTTTGTAGTGTTGTCCGGAAACTAGTACCAGTGCTAGTTTTGTAGTGTTGTCTCGCAACTCACAACAGTGATAGTTTTGTAGTGTTGTCCGATAACTCGCGTAGTGTTGTCTGGCAACTCGCAACAGTTCTAGTTTTGTAGTGTTGTCTGGTAACTCGCAACAGTGCTAGTTTTGTAGTGTTGTCTGGTAACTCGCAACAGTGCTAGTTTTGTAGTGTCGTCTGACAACTCGCAACAGTGCTAGTTTTGTAATGTTGTCTGGCAACTCGCAACAGTTCTAGTTTGTAGTGTTGTCTGGCAACTCGTAACAGTGCTGGTTTGCAGTGTTATCTGGCAACTCGTAACAGTGCTAATTTTGTAGTGTTGTCTGACCACTCGTAACAGTGCTAGATTTGTAGCGTTGTCTGGTAACTCGCAGCAGTAGTAGTTTGTAGTGTTGTCTGGCAACTCGTAACAGTGCTAGTTTTGTAGTGCTGTCTGGCTCTTCGTAACAGTGCTAGTTTTGCAGTGTTGCCTGGCAACTCGCAACAATGCTAGTTTTGTAGTGTCTGATAACTCGCAACAGTGCTAGTTTCGCAGTGTTGTCTGATAACTCCCAATAATGCTAGTTTTGTAGTGCTGTGGCAAGCCGCAACAGTTCTAGTTTTGTAGTGTTGTCTGGCAACTCGCGTAGTGTTGTCTGGCAACTCGCAACAGTTCTAGTTTTGTAGTGTTGCCTGGTAACTCGCAACAGTGCTAGTTTTGTAGTGTTGTCTGGTAACTCGCAACAGTGCTAGTTTTGTAGTGTCGTCTGACAACTCGCAACAGTGCTAGTTTTGTAATGTTGTCTGGCAACTCGCAACAGTTCTAGTTTGTAGTGTTGTCTGGCAACTCGTAACAGTGCTGGTTTGCAGTGTTATCTGGCAACTCGTAACAGTGCTAATTTTGTAGTGTTGTCTGACCACTCGTAACAGTGCTAGATTTGTAGCGTTGTCTGGTAACTCGCAGCAGTAGTAGTTTGTAGTGTTGTCTGGCAACTCGTTACAGTGCTAGTTTTATAGTGTTGTCTGGCAACTCGCAGAAGTGCTAATTGGTAGTGTTGTCTGTCAACTCGCAGCAGTGCTAGTTTGTAGTGTCGTCTGCCAACTCGCAACAGTGCTAGTTTTGTAGTGTTGTCTGGTAACTCGCAACAGTGCTAGTTTGTAGTGTTGCCTGGCAACTCGTGACAGTGCTAGTTTTGTAGTGTTGTCCGGCAACTCGCAACACTTCTAGTTTTGTAGTGTTACCTGGCAACTCGCAACAGTGCTTGTTTTGTAGTGTTTTCTGGCAACTCGCAACAGTGGTAGTTTGTAGTGTTGTCTGGCAACTCGCATCAGTACTAGTTTTGTAGTGTTGTCTGGCAACTCGCAACAGTGCCAGTTTTGTAGTGTTGTCTGGTAACTCGCAACAGTGCTAGTTTGTAGTGTTGCCTGGCAACTCGTGACAGTGCTAGTTTTGTAGTGTTGTCTGGCAACTCGCAACAGTGCTAGTTTGTAGTGTTGTCTGGCAACTCACAACAGTGCTAGTTTTGTAGTGTTGTCCGACAACTCGTAACAGTGCTAGTTTGTAGTGTTGTCCGGAAACTAGTACCAGTGCTAGTTTTGTAGTGTTGTCTCGCAACTCACAACAGTGCTAGTTTTGTAGTGTTGTCCGACAACTCGTAACAGTGCTAGTTTGTAGTGTTGTCCGGAAACTAGTACCAGTGCTAGTTTTGTAGTGTTGTCTCGCAACTCACAACAGTGATAGTTTTGTAGTGTTGTCCGATAACTCGTAACAGTGCTAGTTTGCAGTGTTATCTGGCAACTCGTAACAGTGCTAATTTTGTAGTGTTGTCTGACCACTCGTAACAGTGCTAGATTTGTAGCGTTGTCTGGCAACTCGCAGCAGTTGTAGTTTGTAGTGTTGTCTGGCAACTCGTAACAGTGCTAGTTTTGTAGTGTTGTCTGGCAACTCGCAGCAGTGCTAGTGTGTAGTGTTGTCTGGCAACTCGCAGCAGTGCTAGTTTGTAGTGTTGTCTGGCAACTCGCAGCAGTGCTAGTTTGTAGTGTTGTCTGGCAACTCGCAACAGTGCTAGTTTTGTAGTGATGTCTGGTAACTCGCAACAGTGCTAGTTTGTAGTGTTGCCTGGAAACTAGTGACAGTGCTAGTTTTGTAGTGTTGTCTGGCAACTCGCAACAGTGCTAGTTTTGTAGTGTTACCTGGCAACTCGCAACAGTGCTAGTTTTGTAGTGTTTTCTGGCAACTCGCAACAGTGGTAGTTTGTAGTGTTGTCTGGCAACTCGCAACTACTAGTTTTGTAGTGTTGTCTGGCAACTCGCAACAGTGCTAGTTTTGTAGTGTTGTCTGGTAACTCGCAACAGTGCTAGTTTGTAGTGTTGCCTGGCAACTCGTGACAGTGCTAGTTTTGTAGTGTTGTCTGGCAACTCACAACAGTTCTAGTTTTGTAGTGTTACCTGGCAACTCGCAACAGTGCTAGTTTTGTAGTGTTTTCTGGCAACTCGCAATAGTGGTAGTTTGTAGTGTTGTCTGGCAACTCGCAACAGTACTAGCTTTGTAGTGTTGTCTGGCAACTCGCAACAGTACTAGTTTTGTAGTGTTGTCTGTCAACTCGCAACAGTGCTAGTTTTGTAGTGTCATCTGGCAACTCGCAACAGTGCTCGTTTTATAGTGTTGTCTGGCAACTCGCAACAGTGCTAGTTTTGTAGTGTTGTCTGGCAACTCGCAACAGTGTTAGTTTTGTAGTGTTATCTGGCAACTCGCAACAGTGCTAGTTTTATAGTGTTGTTTGGCAACTCGTAACAGTGCTACTTTTGTAGTGTTCTCTGGCAACTCGTAACAGTGCTAGTCTGTAGTGTTGTCTGGCAACTCGTAACAGTGCTAGTTTTGTAGTGCTGTCTGGCTCTTCGTAACAGTGCTAGTTTTGCAGTGTTGCCTGGCAACTCGCAACAATGCTAGTTTTGTAGTGTCTGATAACTCGCAACAGTGCTAGTTTCGCAGTGTTGTCTGATAACTCCCAATAATGCTAGTTTTGTAGTGCTGTGGCAAGTCGCAACAGTTCTAGTTTTGTAGTGTTGTCTGGCAACTCGCGTAGTGTTGTCTGGCAACTCGCAACAGTTCTAGTTTTGTAGTGTTGTCTGGTAACTCGCAACAGTGCTAGTTTTGTAGTGTTGTCTGGTAACTCGCAACAGTGCTAGTTTTGTAGTGTCGTCTGACAACTCGCAACAGTGCTAGTTTTGTAATGTTGTCTGGCAACTCGCAACAGTTCTAGTTTGTAGTGTTGTCTGGCAACTCGTAACAGTGCTGGTTTGCAGTGTTATCTGGCAACTCGTAACAGTGCTAATTTTGTAGTGTTGTCTGACCACTCGTAACAGTGCTAGATTTGTAGCGTTGTCTGGTAACTCGCAGCAGTAGTAGTTTGTAGTGTTGTCTGGCAACTCGTAACAGTGCTAGTTTTGTAGTGCTGTCTGGCTCTTCGTAACAGTGCTAGTTTTGCAGTGTTGCCTGGCAACTCGCAACAATGCTAGTTTTGTAGTGTCTGATAACTCGCAACAGTGCTAGTTTCGCAGTGTTGTCTGATAACTCCCAATAATGCTAGTTTTGTAGTGCTGTGGCAAGCCGCAACAGTTCTAGTTTTGTAGTGTTGTCTGGCAACTCGCGTAGTGTTGTCTGGCAACTCGCAACAGTTCTAGTTTTGTAGTGTTGCCTGGTAACTCGCAACAGTGCTAGTTTTGTAGTGTTGTCTGGTAACTCGCAACAGTGCTAGTTTTGTAGTGTCGTCTGACAACTCGCAACAGTGCTAGTTTTGTAATGTTGTCTGGCAACTCGCAACAGTTCTAGTTTGTAGTGTTGTCTGGCAACTCGTAACAGTGCTGGTTTGCAGTGTTATCTGGCAACTCGTAACAGTGCTAATTTTGTAGTGTTGTCTGACCACTCGTAACAGTGCTAGATTTGTAGCGTTGTCTGGTAACTCGCAGCAGTAGTAGTTTGTAGTGTTGTCTGGCAACTCGTTACAGTGCTAGTTTTATAGTGTTGTCTGGCAACTCGCAGAAGTGCTAATTGGTAGTGTTGTCTGTCAACTCGCAGCAGTGCTAGTTTGTAGTGTCGTCTGCCAACTCGCAACAGTGCTAGTTTTGTAGTGTTGTCTGGTAACTCGCAACAGTGCTAGTTTGTAGTGTTACCTGGCAACTCGTGACAGTGCTAGTTTTGTAGTGTTGTCCGGCAACTCGCAACACTTCTAGTTTTGTAGTGTTACCTGGCAACTCGCAACAGTGCTAGTTTTGTAGTGTTTTCTGGCAACTCGCAACAGTGGTAGTTTGTAGTGTTGTCTGGCAACTCGCATCAGTACTAGTTTTGTAGTGTTGTCTGGCAACTCGCAACAGTGCCAGTTTTGTAGTGTTGTCTGGCAACTCGCAACAGTGCTAGTTTGTAGTGTTGCCTGGCAACTCGTGACAGTGCTAGTTTTGTAGTGTTGTCTGGCAACTCGCAACAGTGCTAGTTTGTAGTGTTGTCTGGCAACTCACAACAGTGCTAGTTTTGTAGTGTTGTCCGACAACTCGTAACAGTGCTAGTTTGTAGTGTTGTCCGGAAACTAGTACCAGTGCTAGTTTTGTAGTGTTGTCTCGCAACTCACAACAGTGCTAGTTTTGTAGTGTTGTCCGACAACTCGTAACAGTGCTAGTTTGTAGTGTTGTCCGGAAACTAGTACCAGTGCTAGTTTTGTAGTGTTGTCTCGCAACTCACAACAGTGATAGTTTTGTAGTGTTGTCCGATAACTCGTAACAGTGCTAGTTTGCAGTGTTATCTGGCAACTCGCAACAGTGCTAGTTTTGTAGTGTTGCTTGGCAACTCGTAACAGTGCTACTTTTGTAGTGTTGTCTGGCAACTCGTAACAGTGCTAGTCTGTAGTGTTGTCTGGCAACTCGTAACAGTGCTAGTTTTGTAGTTTTGTCTGGCTACTCGTAACAGTGCTAGTTTTGCAGTGTTGCCTGGCAACTCGCAACAATGCTAGTTTTGTAGTGTTGTCTGATAACTCGCAACAGTGCTAGTTTCGCAGTGTTGTCTGATAACTCCCAATAATGCTAGTTTCGTACTGTTGTCTGGCAAGTCGCAACAGTTCTAGTTTTGTAGTGTTGTCTGGCAACTCGCAACAGTGCTAGTTTTGTAGTGTTGTCTGACAACTCGCAACAGTGCTAGTTTTGTAATGTTGTCTGGCAATTCGCAACAGTGCTAGTTTGTAATGTTGTCTGGCAACTCGTAACACTGCTGGTTTTGTAGTGTTGTCTGGCATCTCGCAACAGTGCTGGTTTTGTAGTGTTGTCTGCCAACTCGTAACAGTGCTGGTTTTGTAGTGTTGTCTCGCAACTCGCAACAGTCTTGGTTTTGTAGTGTTGTCTGGCAACTCGCAACAGTGCTAGTTTTGTAGTGTTGTCTGGCAACTCGTAACAGTGCTGGTTTTGTAGTGTTGTCTGGCATCTCGCAACAGTGCTGGTTTTGTAGTGTTGTCTGCCAACTCGTAACAGTGCTAGTTTTGTAGTGTTGTCTCGCAACTCACAACAGTGCTAGTTTTGTAGTGTTGTCCGACAACTCGTAACAGTGCTAGTTTGTAGTGTTGTCCGGAAACTAGTACCAGTGCTAGTTTTGTAGTGTTGTCTCGCAACTCACAACAGTGATAGTTTTGTAGTGTTGTCCGATAACTCGTAACAGTGCTAGTTTGCAGTGTTATCTGGCAACTCGTAACAGTGCTAATTTTGTAGTGTTGTCTGACCACTCGTAACAGTGCTAGATTTGTAGCGTTGTCTGGCAACTCGCAGCAGTTGTAGTTTGTAGTGTTGTCTGGCAACTCGTAACAGTGCTAGTTTTGTAGTGTTGTCTGGCAACTCGCAGCAGTGCTAGTGTGTAGTGTTGTCTGGCAACTCGCAGCAGTGCTAGTTTGTAGTGTTGTCTGGCAACTCGCAGCAGTGCTAGTTTGTAGTGTTGTCTGGCAACTCGCAACAGTGCTAGTTTTGTAGTGATGTCTGGTAACTCGCAACAGTGCTAGTTTGTAGTGTTGCCTGGAAACTAGTGACAGTGCTAGTTTTGTAGTGTTGTCTGGCAACTCGCAACAGTGCTAGTTTTGTAGTGTTACCTGGCAACTCGCAACAGTGCTAGTTTTGTAGTGTTTTCTGGCAACTCGCAACAGTGGTAGTTTGTAGTGTTGTCTGGCAACTCGCAACTACTAGTTTTGTAGTGTTGTCTGGCAACTCGCAACAGTGCTAGTTTTGTAGTGTTGTCTGGTAACTCGCAACAGTGCTAGTTTGTAGTGTTGCCTGGCAACTCGTGACAGTGCTAGTTTTGTAGTGTTGTCTGGCAACTCACAACAGTTCTAGTTTTGTAGTGTTACCTGGCAACTCGCAACAGTGCTAGTTTTGTAGTGTTTTCTGGCAACTCGCAATAGTGGTAGTTTGTAGTGTTGTCTGGCAACTCGCAACAGTACTAGCTTTGTAGTGTTGTCTGGCAACTCGCAACAGTACTAGTTTTGTAGTGTTGTCTGTCAACTCGCAACAGTGCTAGTTTTGTAGTGTCATCTGGCAACTCGCAACAGTGCTCGTTTTATAGTGTTGTCTGGCAACTCGCAACAGTGCTAGTTTTGTAGTGTTGTCTGGCAACTCGCAACAGTGTTAGTTTTGTAGTGTTATCTGGCAACTCGCAACAGTGCTAGTTTTATAGTGTTGTTTGGCAACTCGTAACAGTGCTACTTTTGTAGTGTTCTCTGGCAACTCGTAACAGTGCTAGTCTGTAGTGTTGTCTGGCAACTCGTAACAGTGCTAGTTTTGTAGTGCTGTCTGGCTCTTCGTAACAGTGCTAGTTTTGCAGTGTTGCCTGGCAACTCGCAACAATGCTAGTTTTGTAGTGTCTGATAACTCGCAACAGTGCTAGTTTCGCAGTGTTGTCTGATAACTCCCAATAATGCTAGTTTTGTAGTGCTGTGGCAAGTCGCAACAGTTCTAGTTTTGTAGTGTTGTCTGGCAACTCGCGTAGTGTTGTCTGGCAACTCGCAACAGTTCTAGTTTTGTAGTGTTGTCTGGTAACTCGCAACAGTGCTAGTTTTGTAGTGTTGTCTGGTAACTCGCAACAGTGCTAGTTTTGTAGTGTCGTCTGACAACTCGCAACAGTGCTAGTTTTGTAATGTTGTCTGGCAACTCGCAACAGTTCTAGTTTGTAGTGTTGTCTGGCAACTCGTAACAGTGCTGGTTTGCAGTGTTATCTGGCAACTCGTAACAGTGCTAATTTTGTAGTGTTGTCTGACCACTCGTAACAGTGCTAGATTTGTAGCGTTGTCTGGTAACTCGCAGCAGTAGTAGTTTGTAGTGTTGTCTGGCAACTCGTAACAGTGCTAGTTTTGTAGTGCTGTCTGGCTCTTCGTAACAGTGCTAGTTTTGCAGTGTTGCCTGGCAACTCGCAACAATGCTAGTTTTGTAGTGTCTGATAACTCGCAACAGTGCTAGTTTCGCAGTGTTGTCTGATAACTCCCAATAATGCTAGTTTTGTAGTGCTGTGGCAAGCCGCAACAGTTCTAGTTTTGTAGTGTTGTCTGGCAACTCGCGTAGTGTTGTCTGGCAACTCGCAACAGTTCTAGTTTTGTAGTGTTGCCTGGTAACTCGCAACAGTGCTAGTTTTGTAGTGTTGTCTGGTAACTCGCAACAGTGCTAGTTTTGTAGTGTCGTCTGACAACTCGCAACAGTGCTAGTTTTGTAATGTTGTCTGGCAACTCGCAACAGTTCTAGTTTGTAGTGTTGTCTGGCAACTCGTAACAGTGCTGGTTTGCAGTGTTATCTGGCAACTCGTAACAGTGCTAATTTTGTAGTGTTGTCTGACCACTCGTAACAGTGCTAGATTTGTAGCGTTGTCTGGTAACTCGCAGCAGTAGTAGTTTGTAGTGTTGTCTGGCAACTCGTTACAGTGCTAGTTTTATAGTGTTGTCTGGCAACTCGCAGAAGTGCTAATTGGTAGTGTTGTCTGTCAACTCGCAGCAGTGCTAGTTTGTAGTGTCGTCTGCCAACTCGCAACAGTGCTAGTTTTGTAGTGTTGTCTGGTAACTCGCAACAGTGCTAGTTTGTAGTGTTACCTGGCAACTCGTGACAGTGCTAGTTTTGTAGTGTTGTCCGGCAACTCGCAACACTTCTAGTTTTGTAGTGTTACCTGGCAACTCGCAACAGTGCTAGTTTTGTAGTGTTTTCTGGCAACTCGCAACAGTGGTAGTTTGTAGTGTTGTCTGGCAACTCGCATCAGTACTAGTTTTGTAGTGTTGTCTGGCAACTCGCAACAGTGCCAGTTTTGTAGTGTTGTCTGGCAACTCGCAACAGTGCTAGTTTGTAGTGTTGCCTGGCAACTCGTGACAGTGCTAGTTTTGTAGTGTTGTCTGGCAACTCGCAACAGTGCTAGTTTGTAGTGTTGTCTGGCAACTCACAACAGTGCTAGTTTTGTAGTGTTGTCCGACAACTCGTAACAGTGCTAGTTTGTAGTGTTGTCCGGAAACTAGTACCAGTGCTAGTTTTGTAGTGTTGTCTCGCAACTCACAACAGTGCTAGTTTTGTAGTGTTGTCCGACAACTCGTAACAGTGCTAGTTTGTAGTGTTGTCCGGAAACTAGTACCAGTGCTAGTTTTGTAGTGTTGTCTCGCAACTCACAACAGTGATAGTTTTGTAGTGTTGTCCGATAACTCGTAACAGTGCTAGTTTGCAGTGTTATCTGGCAACTCGCAACAGTGCTAGTTTTGTAGTGTTGCTTGGCAACTCGTAACAGTGCTACTTTTGTAGTGTTGTCTGGCAACTCGTAACAGTGCTAGTCTGTAGTGTTGTCTGGCAACTCGTAACAGTGCTAGTTTTGTAGTTTTGTCTGGCTACTCGTAACAGTGCTAGTTTTGCAGTGTTGCCTGGCAACTCGCAACAATGCTAGTTTTGTAGTGTTGTCTGATAACTCGCAACAGTGCTAGTTTCGCAGTGTTGTCTGATAACTCCCAATAATGCTAGTTTCGTACTGTTGTCTGGCAAGTCGCAACAGTTCTAGTTTTGTAGTGTTGTCTGGCAACTCGCAACAGTGCTAGTTTTGTAGTGTTGTCTGACAACTCGCAACAGTGCTAGTTTTGTAATGTTGTCTGGCAATTCGCAACAGTGCTAGTTTGTAATGTTGTCTGGCAACTCGTAACACTGCTGGTTTTGTAGTGTTGTCTGGCATCTCGCAACAGTGCTGGTTTTGTAGTGTTGTCTGCCAACTCGTAACAGTGCTGGTTTTGTAGTGTTGTCTCGCAACTCGCAACAGTCTTGGTTTTGTAGTGTTGTCTGGCAACTCGCAACAGTGCTAGTTTTGTAGTGTTGTCTGGCAACTCGTAACAGTGCTGGTTTTGTAGTGTTGTCTGGCATCTCGCAACAGTGCTGGTTTTGTAGTGTTGTCTGCCAACTCGTAACAGTGCTAGTTTTGTAGTGTTGTCTCGCAACTCACAACAGTGCTAGTTTTGTAGTGTTGTCCGACAACTCGTAACAGTGCTAGTTTGTAGTGTTGTCCGGAAACTAGTACCAGTGCTAGTTTTGTAGTGTTGTCTCGCAACTCACAACAGTGATAGTTTTGTAGTGTTGTCCGATAACTCGTAACAGTGCTAGTTTGCAGTGTTATCTGGCAACTCGTAACAGTGCTAATTTTGTAGTGTTGTCTGACCACTCGTAACAGTGCTAGATTTGTAGCGTTGTCTGGCAACTCGCAGCAGTTGTAGTTTGTAGTGTTGTCTGGCAACTCGTAACAGTGCTAGTTTTGTAGTGTTGTCTGGCAACTCGCAGCAGTGCTAGTGTGTAGTGTTGTCTGGCAACTCGCAGCAGTGCTAGTTTGTAGTGTTGTCTGGCAACTCGCAGCAGTGCTAGTTTGTAGTGTTGTCTGGCAACTCGCAACAGTGCTAGTTTTGTAGTGATGTCTGGTAACTCGCAACAGTGCTAGTTTGTAGTGTTGCCTGGAAACTAGTGACAGTGCTAGTTTTGTAGTGTTGTCTGGCAACTCGCAACAGTGCTAGTTTTGTAGTGTTACCTGGCAACTCGCAACAGTGCTAGTTTTGTAGTGTTTTCTGGCAACTCGCAACAGTGGTAGTTTGTAGTGTTGTCTGGCAACTCGCAACTACTAGTTTTGTAGTGTTGTCTGGCAACTCGCAACAGTGCTAGTTTTGTAGTGTTGTCTGGTAACTCGCAACAGTGCTAGTTTGTAGTGTTGCCTGGCAACTCGTGACAGTGCTAGTTTTGTAGTGTTGTCTGGCAACTCACAACAGTTCTAGTTTTGTAGTGTTACCTGGCAACTCGCAACAGTGCTAGTTTTGTAGTGTTTTCTGGCAACTCGCAATAGTGGTAGTTTGTAGTGTTGTCTGGCAACTCGCAACAGTACTAGCTTTGTAGTGTTGTCTGGCAACTCGCAACAGTACTAGTTTTGTAGTGTTGTCTGTCAACTCGCAACAGTGCTAGTTTTGTAGTGTCATCTGGCAACTCGCAACAGTGCTCGTTTTATAGTGTTGTCTGGCAACTCGCAACAGTGCTAGTTTTGTAGTGTTGTCTGGCAACTCGCAACAGTGTTAGTTTTGTAGTGTTATCTGGCAACTCGCAACAGTGCTAGTTTTATAGTGTTGTTTGGCAACTCGTAACAGTGCTACTTTTGTAGTGTTCTCTGGCAACTCGTAACAGTGCTAGTCTGTAGTGTTGTCTGGCAACTCGTAACAGTGCTAGTTTTGTAGTGCTGTCTGGCTCTTCGTAACAGTGCTAGTTTTGCAGTGTTGCCTGGCAACTCGCAACAATGCTAGTTTTGTAGTGTCTGATAACTCGCAACAGTGCTAGTTTCGCAGTGTTGTCTGATAACTCCCAATAATGCTAGTTTTGTAGTGCTGTGGCAAGTCGCAACAGTTCTAGTTTTGTAGTGTTGTCTGGCAACTCGCGTAGTGTTGTCTGGCAACTCGCAACAGTTCTAGTTTTGTAGTGTTGTCTGGTAACTCGCAACAGTGCTAGTTTTGTAGTGTTGTCTGGTAACTCGCAACAGTGCTAGTTTTGTAGTGTCGTCTGACAACTCGCAACAGTGCTAGTTTTGTAATGTTGTCTGGCAACTCGCAACAGTTCTAGTTTGTAGTGTTGTCTGGCAACTCGTAACAGTGCTGGTTTGCAGTGTTATCTGGCAACTCGTAACAGTGCTAATTTTGTAGTGTTGTCTGACCACTCGTAACAGTGCTAGATTTGTAGCGTTGTCTGGTAACTCGCAGCAGTAGTAGTTTGTAGTGTTGTCTGGCAACTCGTAACAGTGCTAGTTTTGTAGTGCTGTCTGGCTCTTCGTAACAGTGCTAGTTTTGCAGTGTTGCCTGGCAACTCGCAACAATGCTAGTTTTGTAGTGTCTGATAACTCGCAACAGTGCTAGTTTCGCAGTGTTGTCTGATAACTCCCAATAATGCTAGTTTTGTAGTGCTGTGGCAAGCCGCAACAGTTCTAGTTTTGTAGTGTTGTCTGGCAACTCGCGTAGTGTTGTCTGGCAACTCGCAACAGTTCTAGTTTTGTAGTGTTGCCTGGTAACTCGCAACAGTGCTAGTTTTGTAGTGTTGTCTGGTAACTCGCAACAGTGCTAGTTTTGTAGTGTCGTCTGACAACTCGCAACAGTGCTAGTTTTGTAATGTTGTCTGGCAACTCGCAACAGTTCTAGTTTGTAGTGTTGTCTGGCAACTCGTAACAGTGCTGGTTTGCAGTGTTATCTGGCAACTCGTAACAGTGCTAATTTTGTAGTGTTGTCTGACCACTCGTAACAGTGCTAGATTTGTAGCGTTGTCTGGTAACTCGCAGCAGTAGTAGTTTGTAGTGTTGTCTGGCAACTCGTTACAGTGCTAGTTTTATAGTGTTGTCTGGCAACTCGCAGAAGTGCTAATTGGTAGTGTTGTCTGTCAACTCGCAGCAGTGCTAGTTTGTAGTGTCGTCTGCCAACTCGCAACAGTGCTAGTTTTGTAGTGTTGTCTGGTAACTCGCAACAGTGCTAGTTTGTAGTGTTACCTGGCAACTCGTGACAGTGCTAGTTTTGTAGTGTTGTCCGGCAACTCGCAACACTTCTAGTTTTGTAGTGTTACCTGGCAACTCGCAACAGTGCTAGTTTTGTAGTGTTTTCTGGCAACTCGCAACAGTGGTAGTTTGTAGTGTTGTCTGGCAACTCGCATCAGTACTAGTTTTGTAGTGTTGTCTGGCAACTCGCAACAGTGCCAGTTTTGTAGTGTTGTCTGGCAACTCGCAACAGTGCTAGTTTGTAGTGTTGCCTGGCAACTCGTGACAGTGCTAGTTTTGTAGTGTTGTCTGGCAACTCGCAACAGTGCTAGTTTGTAGTGTTGTCTGGCAACTCACAACAGTGCTAGTTTTGTAGTGTTGTCCGACAACTCGTAACAGTGCTAGTTTGTAGTGTTGTCCGGAAACTAGTACCAGTGCTAGTTTTGTAGTGTTGTCTCGCAACTCACAACAGTGCTAGTTTTGTAGTGTTGTCCGACAACTCGTAACAGTGCTAGTTTGTAGTGTTGTCCGGAAACTAGTACCAGTGCTAGTTTTGTAGTGTTGTCTCGCAACTCACAACAGTGATAGTTTTGTAGTGTTGTCCGATAACTCGTAACAGTGCTAGTTTGCAGTGTTATCTGGCAACTCGCAACAGTGCTAGTTTTGTAGTGTTGCTTGGCAACTCGTAACAGTGCTACTTTTGTAGTGTTGTCTGGCAACTCGTAACAGTGCTAGTCTGTAGTGTTGTCTGGCAACTCGTAACAGTGCTAGTTTTGTAGTTTTGTCTGGCTACTCGTAACAGTGCTAGTTTTGCAGTGTTGCCTGGCAACTCGCAACAATGCTAGTTTTGTAGTGTTGTCTGATAACTCGCAACAGTGCTAGTTTCGCAGTGTTGTCTGATAACTCCCAATAATGCTAGTTTTGTACTGTTGTCTGGCAAGTCGCAACAGTTCTAGTTTTGTAGTGTTGTCTGGCAACTCGCAACAGTGCTAGTTTTGTAGTGTTGTCTGACAACTCGCAACAGTGCTAGTTTTGTAATGTTGTCTGGCAATTCGCAACAGTGCTAGTTTGTAATGTTGTCTGGCAACTCGTAACACTGCTGGTTTTGTAGTGTTGTCTGGCATCTCGCAACAGTGCTGGTTTTGTAGTGTTGTCTGCCAACTCGTAACAGTGCTGGTTTTGTAGTGTTGTCTCGCAACTCGCAACAGTCTTGGTTTTGTAGTGTTGTCTGGCAACTCGCAACAGTGCTAGTTTTGTAGTGTTGTCTGGCAACTCGTAACAGTGCTGGTTTTGTAGTGTTGTCTGGCATCTCGCAACAGTGCTGGTTTTGTAGTGTTGTCTGCCAACTCGTAACAGTGCTGGTTTTGTAGTGTTGTCTCGCAACTCGCAACAGTCTTGGTTTTGTAGTGTTGTCTGGCAACTCGCAACAGTGCTAGTTTTGTAGTGTTGTCTGGCAGCTCGCAACAGTGTTACTTTGTAGTGTTGTCTGGGAACTCGTAACAGTTTTAGGTTTGTAGTGTTGTCTGGCAACTCGTAACAGTGCTAGTTTTGTAGTACTGTCTTGCAACTCGTAACAGTGCTGGTTTTGTAGTGTTGTCTGGTAACTCGCAACAGTGCTAGTTTTGTAGTGTTGTCTGACAACTCGCAACAGTGCCGGTTTTTAGTGGTGTCTGGCAACTCGTAACAGTGCTAGTTTTGTACTGTTGTCTGGCAAGTCGCAACAGTGCTAGTTTTGTAGTGTTGTCTGGCAACTCGCAACAGTGCTAGTTTTGTAGTGTTGTCTGGCAGCTCGCAACAGTGTTACTTTGTAGTGTTGTCTGGGAACTCGTAACAGTTTTAGGTTTGTAGTGTTGTCTGGCAACTCGTAACAGTGCTAGTTTTGTACTACTGTCTTGCAACTCGTAACAGTGCTGGTTTTGTAGTGTTGTCTGGTAACTCGCAACAGTGCTAGTTTTGTAGTGTTGTCTGACAACTCGCAACAGTGCCGGTTTTTAGTGTTGTCTGGCAACTCGTAACAGTGCTAGTTTTGTGGTGTTGTCTGACAACTCGCAACAGTTCTAGTTTTGTAGTGTTGTCTGACAACTCGCAACAATGCTTGTTCTGTAGTTTGTTTGACAACTCGCAACAGTTCTAGTTTTGTAGTGTTGTTTGACAACTCGCAACAATTCTAGTTTTGTAGTGTTGTCTGGCAACTCGTAACACTGCTAGTTTTGTAGTGTTGTCTGGCAACTCGTAACAGTGCTAGTTTTGTAGTGTAGTCTGCAACTCGGAACAGTGCTGGTTTTGTAGTGTTGTCTGGCACCTCGCGTAGTGTTGTCTGGCAACTCGCAACAATGCTAGTTTTGTAGTGTTGTCTGACAACTCGCAACAGTGCTAGTTTTGTAATGTTGTCTGGCAACTCGCAACAGTGCTAGTTTGTAGTGTTGTCTGGCAACTCGTAACAGTGCTGGTTTTGTAATGTTGTCTGGCATCTCGCAACAGTGCTGGTTTTGTAGTGTTGTCTGCCAACTCGTAACAGTGCTAGTTTTGTAGTGTTGTCTGCCAACTCGTAACAGTGCTAGTTTTGTAGTGTTGTCTGGCAACTCGCAACAGTGCTAGTTTTGTAGTGTTGTCTGGCAGCTCGCAACAGTGTTACTTTGTAGTGTTGTGTGGGAACTCGTAACAGTGTTAGGTTTGTAGTGTTGTCTGGCAACTCGTAACAGTGCTAGTTTTGTAATTTTGTCTGGCAACTCGTAACAGTTCTAGTTTTGTAGTGTTGTCTGGCAACTCGTAACAGTGCTAGTCTTGTAGTGCTGTCTCGCAATTCGTAACAGTTCTAGTTTGTATTGTTGTCTGGCAACTCGTAACAGTGCTAGTGTTGTAGTGTTGTCTCGCAACTCGTAGCAGTACTAGTTTTGTAGTGTTGTTTGGCAAGTCGTAACAGTGCTAGTTTTGTAGTGTTGCCTGGCAACTGGCAGCAAAGCCAGTTTGTAGTGTTGTCTGGCAACTCGTAACAGTGCTAGTTTTGTAGTGTTGTCCGATAACTCGTGACAGTGCTAGTTTTGTAGTGTTGTCTGGCAACTCGTAACAGTGCTAGTTTTGTAGTGTTGTCTGACAACTCGCAACAATGCTAATTCTGTAGTTTGTTTAACAACTCGCAACAGTTCTAGTTTTGTAGTGCTGTTTGACAACTCGCAACAGTGCTAGTTTTGTAGTATTGTCTGACAACTCGTAACAGTGCTAGTTTTGTTATGTCGTCTGGCAACCCGTAACAGTGATAGTTTTGTAGTGTTGTCTGCAACTCGGAACAGTGCTAGTTTTGTAGTGTTGTCTGGCAACTCGCAACAGTGCTAATTTTGTAGTGTTGTCTGGCAACTCGTAACAGTGCTAGTTTTGTAGTGTTGTCTGGAAACTCGTAACAGTGCTAGTTTTGTAATGTTGTCTGGCAGCTCGTAACAGTGCTAGTTTTGTAATGTTGTCTGGCAACTCGTAACAGTGTTAGTTTTGTAGTGTTGTCTGGCAACTCGGAACAGTGCTAGTGTTGCAGTGTTGTCTGGCAACTCACAACAGTGCTAGTTTTGTAATGTTGTCTGGCAACTTGTAACAGTGCTAGTTTTGTAGTGTTGTCTGACAACTCGCAACAGTGCTAATTTTGTAGTGTTGTCTGGAAATTCTCAACAGTGCTAGTTTTGTAGTGTTGGCTGGAAAGTCTCAAGAGTGCTAGTTTTGTGGTGTTGTCGGACAACTCGTAACAGTGCTAGTTCTGTAATGTTGTCTGACAATTTGTAACATTGCTAATTTTGTAGTGTTTTTTGTAGTGATAGTTTTGTAGTGTTGTCTGGCAACTTGTAGCAGTGCTAGTTTTATAGTATCGTTTTATTATTACTATTCTTTTGGTCTTGGCCCCCTTTTCACTGTCCCCTATTTGTCCGCGCGGTAGTGTATAAAGAATACCCCTTTGTTTAGTAATATGAACGTAAGTACGGTTTTCTTTTCATTCAGCAGTGTTGCCTGGCAACTGTCATTGTCCTGGTTGCCAACTACTGTTCGACCGAGTGGTTATGTCGCATCTGAGTTTTCTCCCCACCCTGCTTGCCCTTCTGTAAAGGCTAGTGACTGAGCTATTAGGGTGTTTTTGAAAGAAATTATATATATACATTTTTTATTACGTTATAAATTACGTTTTGGTCAAGAATGTAGTTCCTAGCTGCTTCCATTTGCCCCGATTTACATGACACTTTGCAAGATTACCCGGCACACTGCAATACACAAAGCTGTGCGTGGAATCTGCTCTTTACTGCTCATGATTTGAATTTTTAACTTTTAAAAATTAAAGAAAAACATCAACTAATCTCACTAGAGGTTTTGATTTATCTAGAGAAAATCAAAACTGCAGTGAGATTTAATTGACTATTACGCGATTAGAAGAAATAAAATACTCTAATACAATAAAATATTAATTGACTTACTAAAATTCTATTTCCCTAATGTTAGCTTCACCAAAACGTTTCAACGGAGCCGCCATTTTCAGTTGACTATCTATGCGGTAAACAAATGACGATCGTAAAACATGTTTTATAGTACCGTAAAGAATTTTCAGTTTGAAATGTTTTCAAACAAAGAAACAAATGCTAGGGAAGTAATATAAACAAACAAATGGTAGGGAAATACAAAAATTGTAGCGATAAACAGCCATGATTGGTTGAAACAAGACCTTTCCTACTATTTTATTGGTCAAAAGTAGTATGACGTAGTAAAAGTGTAATAGTCAACAAAAGTTATGATTTGTAAGAAATTTATCTCGTCAATCAATTCTCAAATTTAAAAATTCGTGAAACTAAGTCCTTCACGGAAGATTTTTAGAAGGAAAAACAATTCTGAAGTCGTCAGAAATGTTTTGAATTTACTCATAATATGATATAATTGAAATACGTAAAAATTTATATCTAAGAACCTAATGAATGAAACTTGATGAAAGTTGAGAACACGGTCCCAGTGTCCCTTAAAGAAAAGAATCCCGTTAAGTACTTGTCACGTGATTTCCCTCTTTTCGATGACCCTGCAATATAATCACTCGGTTGGACAGTATATCGTCGTTGATTTTATAAAACCTCCTATGTGACTTCACAGAAAATAATTTTTCAGGAGGAAGAAAAAAATTAATTAAAAATCAATGGGCATACATAAGAATATGAAGTAATTCCGTAGAAAACGTTGGTGAATGTGGTGAACATAAATGTATGTTTGTATTTATTTACACTGCAAGTGGGCAAGCACCCGGTGCCAGTGGTACAAACAATATAAACAGTACACAATACAATTATACAATACACAATATAATTATACACAACAATTACAATTAGTAATGCATAAAATAACCTAATAAATAAGTGAACCTAATTTTACAATACAACTTACATATGTATAGGCCCTACATAAGTTTCACATTGGTACTGATAATAATCTTTCACTTTACTCTCATCTCACTCACTGCACTGGCACTACGACACATTTCACTGACACTTTAGAACACATTTCACCGACACTATAAATCACATTTCGCTGACACTATAAATTATCACTGATCGAAACTATTCACTACATTGTAAAACCATAGCTTCACTGACTCACCTCGTTTCATTGATACAGCAGCTCAAATAAGACAAATACTTACACCCTTATGGATACTTATAAACAGAACTACATTTAAACTAAACTTACAATTCAAACCAAGGGAGTAACTCGTCAGGCTAAATAAATAGGCCTACATGTCACCTTAAAAAATAAATGTCACCTAAATTTGAATCTACACTTTATACACAAGGTTTTAAGTTATTCTTGAACCCCATTAAGGAAGGACAGTCCTCAAAGACCGCTGCAGGTAGGTCTTTCCAATCATTTATAGTTCTATTTAAAAATGAGAATTTACCTACATCCGTTTTGTTTCCTACATTTGATTTTAAAATCATGATCGTTCCTACCATAGTACGTTGGCTTTTCTAACCGAGCCGTTATGTCTACCCATGCTTTCTGACCTAGATGTGCTCTATACCATGATGTTATTTTAGTTTTTCTACGTCTGTTTTCCAATGTTTCCCATTTAAATTCTTTTATCGTATCGTTTCCGTCTTCTCTTTTACCTTTAACAAATTTAGCTGCCCTATACTGGATTCTTTCTGAGGGATTTACCTGATATATTCTGTAGGGATCCCAACATGTATAGATTGACAAATCGAACTGAAACCCTGACGGAGTTACTACGTGAGCGCTGGCTGTCTTGGGGTGAGCAAGTGAGAAAGCACGGGGAGAAGGGAGGGAGCACTATGCACTATGTACTTGCAGGTCCACTCACAGTTTGTCAAACCTGCTAACAAAAGTATTAAAAGGTTGACTAGTTGCCTGCAATGCTAGCATAATGGACAGTCGAGGCAAAAATGAAGAATCCGTTATCATGCATGAATATATAATAGGAATGCGAAACTTACTGAGTTTCCAGTAACACATACTAGAGGCGTTGTTGTAGAAATTGATCTTACTGCCACCTGTTGGGAGGGGGGAGTGGAGGGGCGTTATTGCATCTAGCAGCGCACCAAGTAGCCAAAAAAGAGTAATTACTCCATGCATTTAGCAGCGCACCTGGTGACGAAAATGTTAAACTGTGCAGAAAATATTCCCTCCCACCCTCATCGATATTCAAAACTAACCCAATTTAAAATAAAACATTTACATTTTTATTCCTCACAGCATCTTCTACTGAAAATTCTTACCGGAGCCAACAGGAAGATAAAAGAGACGATCTATTTTACACTACCCTATTAAAATATAACCAGACAGAGACAAAAAATAAAGCAAAAGGTTAGATAATTTGGATTGTATTCTTTGGGTATTTATTGTACAGCGCAATGGAAAAGTCTGCAAGAACTACTTAGATAGTTCAATTTATTATATTACTATTACTTTACAATACATTCAACAACACTATTTTTACAACGTCCATTAAACATCATTGTTTAACATACACTGCTTATACACACGTAGTATCACTTTATGTTCACTTATTAGCAAGTTTCTGTCTGCCATCTTGTTTCTTCGAGCAATATCTCGAAGGGATAAATAGAGACATCTGGGTAATGTACCAAACACGTAGTTCTAATGTTCACCACCTACGACGTTGGGCGCTGATCATCTTATTTCAGCCCCCCGCCGCCAGATAGTGCTGACCGCAGTTTCGCATCCTATTATATATTTATCCATACCGTTATTATGCTAATACTGGAGAGTGGTTCTTCTATTAGTCGCGATGCCCACATACACCCTCTCCTATACTTACGGGGATTGGTGACTGAATGACGCGGGGCGAGGGAGAGAGAAAGAGAAAGAGAGAGATTCCAGAAGTTGGCGTGTTTGCAGGGTTTCACTTGAAGTTGTCAAACTATAGTTCCGTATTCCATTAACGGTCGCACTAACGTTAGATATGCTATTTCCCCCGATTTGGGGCTAGCCTTTTTCAATATTCTCATAATAAAGTGAAGTGCCCGCCATGCTTTACCCGTAACATTATCAACATGCTCTCCCCAAGAAAGTTTGGAGTTTAAATACACTCCTAGGTATTTACAACGTTGTTCTTGCGGAATTACAACACCACTGAATAAATGTCATCATGGAGGATCGATGTAGGTCTATTGATATTTAATTAATTTTTTCTTTCTCCTGGCAAATTATTTTCCGAAAAGTCACATAGAAGGTTACGTTTGCCGGCAACTGACCTCGGCCCGCGTGTTGCAGACCGCGCAGGCGCAGCGGCAGCAGCATCGTGGTGCTCGACTCGCAGCCCTCCGATGACGCCTGCAACATGATGACGATGACGCTGGACAACGGGCCGCACCGCGAGATGGCCGTGGACGTGCCGGAATCTTTCATCGCCCGCAGCAAGACTCCGCCTCGCTACCCCCCGCCGCGCGCCAACGGCTCGGCGTCGAAGCCGGTGCCTCCGCCCAGAGACCACCTGCGAATCGAGAAGGACGGGAGACTGGTGAACCGGGCGCCGGCCCCCCAGGTGCCCGCCAGGACCGCCGTGACGCCGGGGCACGCCGTGGCCGCCAACAACAACAATGCCGACCCCACGAAGGAGCAGCTGGACAGCATCCGCAAGTTCCAGGTAGGGACCTTACTTTGTGGACGATCCCGCACTTTCTTCAAGTTCTATGAGCTTTGGTCCTGCTGGGCAAATTTGTTGGGACTAGCGCACTGGAACTATACTGTTTTCGCTGTAAGAAAAATCCTAATGTAAACACAAGCACGTGGCTGTCATACCCGTGATTGGCTCACAGTCGAAACACTCACACGACGCAGGAAAATATAGTCCGTATTTGGAAACTTTCATCTTGTATTATTTGAGAATAAAAAATTGAATTCTAGTTGTTAAACACAATGAAACACATAACTTCACTCATATGTAAAATGATATGTAAAAGAGAAGCTAGTTTTATATTTTGTTATGTACTATGAACGCGGATGAATACCAACAGTAATACCGCGGTAGTCTGTTCTTGTGACAAGCTGGCGTCACTTGAGCTCGTAGTTGTTCACGTAAGCACGTGGTACTGAAGTATGGCTTCTGCATCCTCGGTGTCTGTGGTTATTAAACATAAGAGTAGAAACCCTCTCAAAAGCGGAGAAAAACAAATAGTCTTAAATGTATATAAGAAGTTATGTGAGTTTTAATTAGAGTAATTATAAAGTAAATGTTTCCTAAACAAATGAATGCATAGTAGTGAGGTTAGGCCTACTTAACGAGTAACGGGAAATGTTCAACATGAAACAGAATGTACAACAGTAGGCGGAACACGTACTGAGAATCTATGGCGCCAAACAGCGGCCAATGAAGCCTCACTTCAGTCACGTGCTATTGTTTACATTAGGATTTTTCTTACAGCGAAAAGATTATATGGACATTTTGAGAAATGGAATACATTATGGCGAAGTGCATAAACATCGGTTAAAAACGCAGTAATCATAGATTACGAAACGACGGTTAAACAGCAACAGTAATTAAAATGTAATTTGTGTGCACCATTCATAATCACCGCTGGCTATAGTTGTTTTTTTGAAAGATGGGCCATGACAGCGTTGCGATTGGAAAAACAACTGAATGTCACATAGCGTAGTAGGCCTGTTGCTATGGTAACAACGGTTGAGTTGCCAAACTTACCGTTCCCGCGTTGCAAGTGCTTAATAGCTCTCTTGGCGACATTTATTGTGCACACAATGTTAGCATTGGTATTTCGTGTTTGATTCTCTGTCGATTTTTGTATTGTTTTCTTACCTTCGCGTCAATTGTCAATGAATGTTTTAACGCCAGCCATTTTAACGACAATAAATTGCTCTCTTCCATCAACTGGCAGGGTGGTAGTCCATATTGGCAACATGGCACTGTAGTTCCAAGCTCGGCCGCTTAACTGTCATGTCCCATCTTAAAAAAAAAAAAAAAAGCCAAGTGTAGCTGACACCTCATTTAACCAGAGTAAAGTCTATAATGGTACACTGTTTCTACAAAATGACTAAAGGAAAGCATTCATACCGCTGCAAAGATAATAGTCAACGTCTAAAAACGACTGCGCTTACTACGTTCTACATCGAAATGAACGTGTCCTACATTTTCGCTTTGTTTTTGTTTGCCTTTGGGCGCTGTTATATTTGCGAGTTGCATTTCTTTGATTTTAGGTTAAAATCGTACAAAATATAAAATTGAATGCAAAAATGATTATATCCTAATGTGAGGTTGAAGTATCGATAGACTTAATTACTAGATTTAAATATATTATATAAAAAGATGGAATATCTATAAAGGAAAAGTATGCAGAAGATTGGTAGGAATGTGTATATGAGCCAGGACCCCATTTACACCAGGGAACTGTTCATTATCCTAAGATCAATCCATAACCTCCTTTTGTTCAGCCAGTGACATAGAGAAAGAGATATTGGAGTATTCCCTCTTAAAATACAGAAAATAACAGTTACATAGAATCGTCATATAAGCAGCCGATTCATAGGAGAAATATGATTGTTCTTGTGTTATTTCAAGTGATCCATTTGTAGATTTTGATAAACGAAATCCCTCCTGAAATTTTCTCTCACCTAATTCCTCGTAAGAATTCTCTCTTTCCTCTAAAGAAACTTCATGCTCACGCTCTATCCAAGTAATTCAAGTACTGTACAATAATAATCGTCTTCGAAATAAACATCTGTGGCTCTGGCCGCCATTTTGCTTTACTTGCTCTACTAATCATTGGTTATCTCCTTTAACCTCTCGAATATGGCCGGTTAGATATTATTGTGGTTAACCTCCTATTTAAGTCGTAACCGAGGTCGATCCACTTTAAAAATGCTTAACCAGGGGTTAGGTGACAATTTTAACTAGTGGTTACACTAACCGACGTTGATGCACGTGGGCAATGAATGTGACATAAGTACAGGGTGATCCGTTTGGGTATGGATGAAATAAAAACACCGTAAAACATATAGACTACTACTGAACCTTATTTATTGAAACTTTGTGCATACAACACTGAAAGATGGGAGATTCCTCAGAGCTCAACATGACCCCCATTGCGCACCCTGCACAACTCATAACGGTGATGCAATTCAGCCCATGTCCGATAATTTTTGTTGGATTTGATTATAAAACTATAGCATTTTAATGGTTTTGTAGAGATTGGTGTAAGATTATAGAATGTGGACAGTTATTGTGATTTAATTATACAGGGACATCATTTTATTTTTACTAACATTTTTAATATTAACCTGTCTATACCTTTAGAGAACCGGAAACACCGCTTGCTCCCCCCTCCAAGACTGGAGTTCGATGATACTGGCGTAACACACAAATCACTCTACTAGGTATAGGATGGAAGAAAAGTAGTTCATCCATTTACGTAAACTAGGAAATATCGCGATTTTGAGTTTGATAATTTTCATTAGGTTTTTCTTTAATCAAAGTACAGTACTGTATTAAGAATAAGTGTTTTTACTCACGAAGTGAGTTATCCATGCGAACGTATTCATTATGCAGTGTATATTATACTGTCTACAGCACATTAGCGTACAATATAGAGAAAGAAGTTAAATTGAAAAATAATCATAATATGAATATTTAAACACAATTTTGAAAATGGCGGCCGTTCATTTCGATACAGGCTTCAGTTCTTTTGCGCATATTATCGCACTATAGACTATTGCATCTAATTCCAATTGCCAGTTTCGTCCTTCGTACCAGTAACTCATGTTGAAATAATTCTGTACCCACTATACGTACTGTGAATTCAATCTTCACTTCTGCCCGACCCGAAAATATAAAATTACTCAGACATGCTATCTACTGTCCGTCCAAGTGGTTATGCCGCAGGATTGTAGAAAGGGAGGAAATCACGTGACAGTTAATTACTTAACGAGGCCCTTTTATTTAAGTTAAATTAAACGGCTGTATAATATTACGTAAACGCCCAATTCCTAAGAGAAATTAATGTTTTCAGAAAAGAGCTAAGACAGCCCAGCTTTTACAGAGGGGCGAGCAGAAGCAGGTGGGGGAAATCGTGATGCGACGTAGGCAAACGGACAGTACCTGTAAGAAAATATGATTCAATATTGAAAGCTCTTTCGTCACTGGAAAACGCGAACATATTTCTGGAACGTACTATACTCAGTAACTCAGTACTGCTTACTATCTGCGGTCTTGGTTCTGTGTGGAGTTGGAACTTCCTTAGTAGAAGGGGTGGGAGTGAAGTACATTCAAAAACTCAGGTACAATAAAAATTGAAGTAAAAATAAAATGATGTCCCTGTAGAATTTTGCTACTTAGATTGGTCCATATACAGGGTGCGTCAGAAAGAACGGATGGATTTCACATGGCAAGAAAATTGTAAAGATTCATCAAATCAAAAATTTATTGTTATCAACATATTCACCAATACATGCAGTTTATTTATGTAAAACAACATTATCCATATGATGTCCTTGGCTTTCAATACAGGCATCGAGGCGTTTTCTGATCTTCGCCATCACTTTCACAGTCATAGCTGGTGCAATTGCCACGATTTCTTCACGAATCGCCGTCTTCAGTTCGTCCAGTGTATGTGATCGATGTTTACAAACTTACGCCTTCAAATGGTCCCAAAAAAGAAGTCGCAGGGCGCGAGATCTTACCGCAGCCTCGGACAATCTCAGTGCAATAGAGTTTCGTCCAGGTGATTTCTTCTTTAATGTTGAACCTGTGATACGAAATGAAGCCACCCACCGCAAAATTGTATTCCGAGTTGGAATCCTAGCGTGACATCCGATGTCGAAATGAGTCCTGAGTGGCGATCACAGACTCTTCATTTTTCAAAAATGTCTCTACGATGAAAGCACGTTGTACACCAGACCAACACCATATTCTCAACTGAAACTGCATTCTATGGCTGACCCAACAGTCGTGGTCCCCCTCACTATATCTCTCTCTCCTCGTTGCGTATCGATAGTTTGAAATCCATCCGTTCTTTCTGACGCACCCTTTACTTATAGAATGTGGACAATTTTGTGGAAATTTGAAAATCATGGAAGCAGGCAGTCTGCTACAGAATTCGGTGTAACAGAGAGCAACATTCTCTTATTGCGCCAACACAGAATGGCGGTATTTGCTTCTAAAGCGACGAGAAGAAATTCGCCTGCCCACGAAAAAGAAGGAGAAATGGGCTCCTTGTGACAAATTACACAATTAGAAGTACCGGTAAAGCTAATGAAGTGGCTACAGCCCGTGATATATCAAGGCAAGTGTAGATAGGTACATGGGTGAAGTATTAGTTATTTACGACACTAATGTCGTAATGTTTCATGTTACAATACGAGTTTGCTAATAGCCAACAGAGTATTGTAATATGAAGTTACGGCATGTGTATCTTATGAAGTTTTATCCGCTTTGATAAAAAGATTAATGTGAAATTGAATACTGTCTAAATGTAAAATTTTCATGGCCGACTATATACGGGTTATTTGATCTCAAATCGACCGAAATATAGAGAAAATTGACCTTGCAATTTTTAAATACAATGAAACTCTTTCTGTCCGTTGAAAACTGTGATACAATGCTTTGTGCAAAGTTTGAGGCATCAGAACTTCATAGTGTTTAAATTAAAAATATTTAAATTTATCGCATTTTCATAAAATTAGCAACTTTAAACTGTTGTGGCTCCGAAACCCTTTCACTAATGATCAAAATCATGGTTTATTTTGATGCTGAGAAATTAAAGTTTATATTGACATGTAAACAGTTTTTGTTACTTTTTATGGAAATGGAGAAATTTAGATTTTTCTTCATTAAGACGCCTTTGCCCACGAAAAAATATTTTTAAAATATATGGTTAGATTCCGCATTGAATGTACAAATAAACACATATTTTTTTACTGTTGCACCGTTTATAAGAAAGTATTGAAAATATCAAATAAAGAGAATAAATAGTACGCGCGTGAAGTAAGCAGCTGACTGTGAGGCGGGAGCTAGCCGAGACAAGCAAGGCCAGGAGACAAACACGTGATGTGTCGTCTAGCAGTCATGGCTGGGCTAGCTTTATCACAAGTTTTCATAAACACAGGAGTAAAATGACGCCCAATGCTCGCTTATCTTCAGCTCTCGGCCAGTGCGTGCGGTACTGCGCCGTTCAAGTCTAGGCGTGTGAAAATAATTTATTTAATACCCTAGAAACTTATTGCCGAGCCACTAAGCAAACAATGCCGAATCTCTCTTAATAATGCAAGGCTTTTTTTCTCAATATTTTTTTTTACATTTTTACACATGGACAAAAAGCCTAAAAGTAAGTAAAATCAGATTATCTGTCTCTCTGTGTACAATAAAAATAAGTATTACTTCTTACCATAACCTACGAAATGTCAGTTTCAAAATGAGCTCCCGTTCAATGTTCTGCAGTAAATGGTTCCAGAGTTCTGAGCGCTAAATTTGTCGCTCAATAATACGAAAACAGTTTGACTTTCGATAGTATATTTTTGAAAATGCACTGTCCTCAGCACCTTGTATAAATAGGAAAAAAAAAAAGAGTATTAAAAAATGCGAGGTTTTATACTGATCGATTTCATATGCAATAGCCCATACAGTTGCTTTGTAGCTGATCGATTCATGTGGAGGGCCTTGTACGAGAAACGTTTGAAGAATGTTATTATTGTCGTTATTGTCAATATAAATATTTTAATATGAGTATTAATGATATTGATTTATTATTAATTCCAACAAAACTGCGACAGAGGTTTGAAGTGGAATGTGAGGAGTTTGAACAGTGGTGTAAGAAAAGAAAGGTAGAGAATGTTTTCGACAAGCTTATGCTGACATATATTTCAATGAAAAGTGAAAAGGAGAAATCAAGTTCTCTATCGATGGAGTCATTATTCTATGCTGCGGTGTACGATCTCACTGAAGAAAAACGTGGACTTCAGTAAGTACACACAATTGTTAGCTTTATTAAAGCGGAAAAGTGAACTGTGCAAATGTTACTATTAAAGTATATAAGAAATAAAAACTTTACTTTACGACACTCAGTGCGGTAAAGTTGGTCATTACAATACTCGTTTCAATGTTATGTTTTCCTTTACGTTATCAGAGCGGATAAAATTAAATTTCGCACCAGCTTTGCAGCTGCGCATTACTTACGCCAGTAAACATTTTTTTTAAATTTCAAACCTTTAAAAATTGAAGTGCGCATTACATTACAGGAAATACGGTAAATGACACTCGGGAGGAAATTAAACTCAGAATAACTATGGGAAATGCCTGTTATTATTCTGTTGAGAGGCTTTTGTCATCCAGTCTGCTGTCAAAAAATCTGAAAGTTAGACTTTATAAAATAGTTCTATTATCGGTTGCTCTGTATGGTTGTGACACTTGGACTCTCACTTTAAGGAATAGAGATTAAGGGTGTTCGAGAATAAGGTCCTTAGGAAAATATTTGGGGCTAAGAGGGATGAAGTTACAGGAGAATGGAGAAAGTTACACAACGCAGAACTGCACGGATTGTATTCTTCATCTGACATAATTAGGAACATTAATTCCAGACGTTTGAGATGGGCAGGGCATGTAGCACGTAAGGGCGATATAGGCCCGATTGTATAAACCATTTAATCTTAGATCAGAGGTTAAATTGATCCTTGTTTCAGCTGAACTTGGAATTTTGTGTTGTATAAAGTCCAATCTGAGATTAATTTGTCTCAAACTAAAGTCAACTTTGACTGAAGAAATTTCTCCGATTAAGTTAGATGATCCAAGTTCAGTTATTTCTTTTGTGTTTGAAATATACGAGTGGCAGATTGTGCAAATAAAATATCCATTATTATTAATATTAATAGATATGATAGGTACATTTATATATATTTCTTTCAATTTCTTGCCTTAATACACAAACAATCTTATATTTTATAAGGCTCTATCGTATTCAGCAGTATCAAATAACATAACCTATAATTGTATTATGTTTATAACAACCATTAATTATTAATGGATATGATAGGTACATTCATAAATTTTCAATTAACTGTATTACTAAACGAAAATTGTCGTTTTATAAAGCTTTATTATGTTTAGCATTATCAAACACCATAACATGATAACCAACTCGGAGAACAGTCAACCTTCTTATTGTCCGCCATTATTTACATTGCACAAAAAACCAGTGTCTCCAACAGAGTGTACGGAAAGTCGCCAAAAAGTAGTTGTAAAGTCGCTAGATTTCTCATTATCAACAAAGAAAGATTAAATTTTGTCACTATGGGGTGCTAAAAAGGTCACTAAATCCCTATTTAAGCAATATAAAAGTTAAAAGAAATTGTTGTTGAAAAAGAGTTAAAGTCGCTAGATTGGCAACACTGTACAAACCTGTATAACATGGTCCACGCATCACGTATTTCACCTGTTGTTGCGATATTGCCAAATCCTTTTCACGTGAACTTAGATTGCATTTGAACCAAGGTAATTTGATCGCAGAAAAGTTTTATACAATAGAAGAAGTGTCTGAAACTCGGTTCACTTTCCGATCTTCGATCAAAGTTTATCTTTAGTCAGGGAGTTTTATACAATTGGGCCTTAGAGTGTTAGTTGGGAGACCGGAGGAAAATAGACCTTTGGGGAGGCCGAGACATAGGTGGGAGGATAATATTAAAATGGATTTGAGGAAGGTAGGATATGATGATAGAGAATGGATTAATCTTGCACACGATAGGGACAAATGCGGGCTTATGTGAGGGCGGCAATGAGCCTTCGGGTTCCTTAAATCCCATTTGTAAATTATTATTATTATTATTATTATTATTATTATTATTATTAATTCATATCTCTCGCTTTTCATTTGTCGTAGTTTGGGAGGTTTGATGTTACATGCGCTCTGCGATGTGAAGAATGACGTAAGATATTTAGTTTATACGGCCGAACGCTTGGTCGAGCTATACAGTGCACAGTTTGTTTAGATTGTCGATAGTTGCAGTGCGATCTCTCCTAACCAAGTTTACTTACTAGTGACACTGCTTTGTCATCGACTATAATCATTTGGCACATCATTGTGTCAACAGATTTCTTGGTCAGTGTCTTTGTAGTGTGTGTGGACTCATTTTAAACAGTCTACCACCTTGTGAAATATCACACTCTCTTCAGTTAATAAATATTGCAAAGCGGCGTTTTTTAAAAAGTTATCGATATCAGTGCAGGTACATTTGCAATATCCTTTTGGGGAATTTTGCTTCGGTGTGAAGCTGTGAACAGAACCGCATCCAGAATAGGGTAAGCAAAAAACTGGATATGCCCATCTACAGCAAAACATCACTCTAGCCATTGAATCAAAATCCGCTTTATCCAAGTGTATGTGCTACAAGCCATTTTATGGCAATGTAATCAGTGCTGCAATTGGGCTGGTACCTACCGTCTGAAATGAAAACTCGCTGTTACCATACCGGAAAAAAAAATCATTCATTCATAGTATTCTGCCCAAGGACAGGTCTTTCACTGCAAACCCAGCATTCTCCAGTCTTTCCTATTTTCTGCCTTCCTCTTTGTCTCTTCATATGACCAGTGGCGGCTCGTGATAAAATGTTACGTGTGTTGTTCACAATTTTGTGTTCCAAAACTGAAGAGAATTTGAAATCGTATGTTTAGCCTAATGTGAAATGTCATGATTCCAACGTTTCACTATCCAAAAACTGTATGTAAATTCAACACATGTAATAATAATAATAATAATAATAATAATAATAATAATAATAATAATATGTCTCGTGACCAGAATATTGTACGAAATGGAAATATAAAAATTGGAGATTTATCTTTCGAAGAAGTGGAAAAAATCAAATATCTTGGAGCAACAGTAACAAATATAAATGACACTCGGGAGGAAATTAAACGCAGAATAAATATGGGAAATGCGTGTTATTATTCGGTTGAGAAGCTCTTATCATCCAGTCTGCTGTCCAAAAATGTGAAAGTTAGAATTTATAAAACAGTTATATTACCGGTTGTCCTTTATGGTTGTGAAACTTGGACTCTCACTCTGAGAGAGGAACATAGGTTAAGTGTGTTTGAGAATAAGGTGCTTAGGAAAATATTTAGGGCTAAGCGGGATGAAGTTACAGGAGAATGGAGAAAGTTACACAATGCAGAACTGCACGCATTGTATTCTTCACCTGACATAATTATGAACATTAAATCCAGACGTTTGAGATGGGCAGGGCATGTAGCACGTATGGGCGAATCCAGAAATGCATATAGAGTGTTAGTTGGGAGACCGGAGGGAAAAAAGACCTTTAGGGAGGCCGAGACGTAGATGGGAGGATAATATTAAAATGGATTTGAGGGAGGTGGGATATGATGATAGAGACTGGATTAATCTTGCACAGGATAGGGACCGATGGCGGGCTTATGTGAGGGCGGCAATGAACCTTCGGGTTCCTTAAAAGCCATTTGTAAGTAATAATAATAATAATAATAATAATAATAATAATACCCAGTCTTTTTATTTACAATTTTTCTTTGTAAGTCAGTTTACCCAGTTCTTTACTGTTCAAAATTACTTGAACAGAGTTCATTGTTTACGTTTGTTAAAAATTAATACATACCACAGTGCCGTTATGCACAAAAGCGTGTGTTCAGTAATATATATTGGTTCACAACACACTGATACACTATAGCCTATACCAGTACTGTAATCCCATTCGCAGAGATTGATTACTATAAGTACATGCCAGTAAATATTATTCTTAAATAATATACACCACCATACAGATACTTAAATCCATACCACTACCACAGTCAGCCAGCACGTGTTTGAAAGCCAAACTATGCTATTATGTTAACACGAAAATATAGTAATTCACAAGCTACACTCTCGTAGCAGCACTGTACACACAGCCACACAAAGTAAACGTTCCGACAATGAGAAATGCTGACACCTACAGGCTAAAATACAGACTATTAAATCTCCTCCTCGAGATATGGCATGTGAACTATAGGCATCGATGCACCTGACATCTGTAGGATAGATTCACTGTTCACTTAATACTTTGTGCTCTTGACGAGTCATAAGCGGCCAGCGAAAGACAATTTTCTCCCGTGCATGCGTGAAATTTCTGTAACCTTCTTGAAAAGAGCACGGCTTGTACGTGAACGGATGTTGCCAAGTTTAAAATACTCGATTCTGATATTATACATCCCCACTACATCAATATGGTATTAAATAATAAAACTAGTCGTGCTTTAATGGAAACAAAGTGTTCATGTGCTCTTATTGGCGCACCGCCACTGCGTATGACCCATATATCTTAATGTCGTCTCGGAAAATATATATTTCGTTTCAAACCTGTTATTTTTAAAACATCATTCAAAGGGAAGAACCGCAGATGAAGGTCAAAGAACTTGTTTAAATGAAGACGTGATGGAAAATAAATCGGACGTCGTCGTTTAGGTTTGGGCAAAGAAGAAGAAATGATACGAAATTGAAGACAAACAAAAATATAAGTAATATTTATGATATTAATTACATACACTGCGGACGAAGGATTAGGGAAACAACTGGTAGTGTCTGAGGTCAGGAGCATAGACAAGACTAATGGAGGAAATGCAAGAGAAGACATGAGAAGAACGAGTGTAGGAAGGAAGCGACTACCAGATATTAGTGATTGTGAAGACTGAATAGATAGGGCGTTGGAGAAGTTATAGCGAAGAAGAAGAATGCTAAAAAGTGACTGCAGAAAAGTTAGGGGTGGCAAAAGTGTAAGAAAAGGAACAGAGAAGAAAGTGTTAGTGTAAGAAGATAGGGTAAGAGTGTAATAAGATAAACTATCAAACAATGAATACAATGATATCTGATCAAATGTGAAGTGGAATGAGAGAGAAATTGGAAGTGTAATTTAAGTGAATTAGATATTTGATGTTTTTCAATGTTTTGGATTGGGAGGAGTAGCAGGGGTACTATAACTGTAGGAGTATTATCGAAATAAATATATGGATAGGGGTAATAAAATAGGAAATTTAGGAATGGAAGGGAAACAGTCCAGGTAGGAGGGAGAGAATAGAAGAGGATAGAGGGGGAAGGACATATAGCAATTCAGTCATAATAGAACATTAGAAAGCAATCAAGAAATTCTCGGCAAAGAATACCTTAATAGAAAAGAGTTATATGTATTAAAGGGATGGTGGATCGAAAAACAGAAATGTGAAGGTCCACCATAACTGTGAATTGTAAAGTTGAATGACAAATAAATATCAAATATCAAATATTAATTACATGAGAACTGAATTAGAAAGTTAAACTTATGTTGAGTAAGATACATTAATATAAGAAAAAAGTCATAGTCCAGTGTATGTCATATTTTACAAACTCTGTTGAGGTATAGGGCTATAATTATTTCCAGGTTAACCATATTAAAAATAAAAAAACAGATCTCCCTTCTTCGTTGATTTTTAGATGAAAATAATAATAATAATAATAATAATAATAATAATAATAAGAGTAGTTGAACGTACTCTTTACAGCTAGCCTACATGACTTCGGAATAAACTGATAAAACTGGAGATAAGATAGAAGCAAATAATACGACACAACGTGTAATTCACTAATTCTTGGAAATTGCAATCTTTTAAATCTATTTCAGCTCTTAAACTTAACTATATCGCAGTAAAGAAGTGTCTCATTAGTTGTTCAGGCAAATTATACCGCCAAGTGAGGTGTAATGTATCTTGAATCTAAGGTATCACGTATCTTGAATCTTTTGACTAAGTCACGACTAAAGTGTAAGTTAAGTTGTGATTCTGAATATAAATTCTGCGTTTTCTACCTACTAACGTCGGATGTAAGTGAAAGTAAAGTTCAAGCAGTGGCGGCTCCTGCGTATTCCTTAAGAGGAGGAAAGAAGGTAACAGGACGAAATGGCACCTTCTTGAATGAAACGTGCTACAAATTAGCCAACATGCATACATGTAAGACCAGGTAGTGTTGGGGTTGGCCTTCCCTTCTGTATAGCAATAATTTGTTCTTGTAAACTGAGTTTCCCAAATTTTCCATAATATATCATGTTTTCACTTGCATTCATTGTTGAATAATTGCACAAATTAACAACTACAAGGAAATTCACCTCGCAGCATTTTTCGAGCACACTACAGCGTCACACGTGTTGAAAGAGACTAGTTACTAACACGTAACCGGAACCGTTTTACGGAAATGGGAATGGGAAATATGTAATCTGAGGAAAGCGGGAACACTGCACCCACTCACGTGTTCTGTGTTGCCACATGTACATTTTCAAGTTCAGTATTACATGCTTTTGAAGAATATTAGTTCATGTAAAGTCATACTACCATTATTGTTCAAAGCTGCTGGTGGCCGATTAATTTTTTATGTTAAAAATAATGTAGTTTGGAGTGCCTACTTTCAGTTTCAAATATATTTGTACAAAACTGACAATTTGGCTGTTGCCCTGTCTAGTACACAATGAACGGAAGTGAATTTCAGGGGCCAAAAAGATCTGCGATACTAACGTAGAACTACTTCCTCTTTGTTTTATACAAACACGACTTTAACTTTCAAATATCCTTGAAAGTTTCAAACCATGAATAGTAGCCTATATAAAGTGCAATGAATAATATTTTTGATTTATAATTTTAAAAAAAGTTTGTATGGTGTCTTTCACAACATTGCGTTAAAGTTGTTTTATTGTGCCTCCTCCTAGATATGTTATAGTCTGGTTGAATGCAGGATGGTTAGATGGCAGCGGTAGCGAGCTTGCTGCACGACCAGTCGGTTTCTATTTCCCGCCCATGCGCTGATTCAGAGGAGGATTTCCTCCCTAACCGTTCATTTACTCCCTTTAAAACTCTGCTTCTTTCTCTGGCCGCTAGTGCGCTGTTGTCTACGTGTGTTAACTGCAGTAAAGGAGGAATGGATTGACTTTCCTCCACACAAACAATCTCGCATCCTTCTCACAGTTTTCTAGCAGCACATGAGCGCGCATCGTTTAAAACTCGATCGACCGAGATTTTCTTATAGCTGTGAACTTAAAAGTTATCGAATCTTCCTCGAATTTCAAGGCACATATTTTATTTGGTATTTACTTTCAAAAGAAGAAAAATGTGAGGAGGACGTTCCTCCCTTCCCGCCCCCGAGGAACCGCCACTGAGTTCAAATGAAGTTTTTGAAGTCTCTGAACTTGTGCAGTGTTTTGTATCGGGGAATTAGAATATTTGAACGGTCTGTTACTTTTTTCTGGTACTATACATTCGGTCAAAATAAAACTAACCGGCCTTTTGAACAGAGTTTTATCAAAGTTCTGTTCGGTGGGTGTATTGTTCACAAGAGAAAACTTAGCGCAATTCCTTTGTTCACAATAATGCGAAGGGATGCTAAAAATAATGCCACCTATTTTTTTTTGTCGCTGTGAATATTTTTAGTAAGTTATTTTACAACGCTTTATCAACATCTTAGGTTATTTAGCGTCTGAATGAGATGAAGGTGATAATGCCGGTGAAATGAGTCCGGGGTCCACCACCGAAAGTTACTCAGCATTTGCTCATATTGGGTTGAGGGGAAAACCCGGAAAAACCTAAACCAGGTAACTTGCCCCGACCGGGAACCGAACCCGGACCACCTGGTTTTGTGGAGTAAAGGTGATAAAAGATTTGATCAAAGATAACCTAAAATTAAGAACAAAAACTCTCCTAACATTTGTTCCACAACAGTTCATACGTATTCCGAGGACTTACTGAAAGAGCTACAATGCGAGGACTTGAAAAGTTACACTTATTATTATTATTATTATTATTATTATTATTATTATTATTATTATTATTATTACTGTTATTGTTATACAAATTACTTATTTACAACATTTCCATCATACTCCGATATCAGAATTTTGTGATAGCAACAGTCTAGTTATATTTGCGTGCCGCCATATTTGTTTCAAGGTATAGAACTCTTTTATTAAAGATAACAAGATGCACTTACATTTTATAAAAGATCTTTTATCAACAGTAATCTCACTAGAGGTTTTGATTTATCTGGAGAAAGTCAAAACTCGAGTGGGATTTAATTGACTGTTACACGATTAGAAGAAAGTATATAAAGATTAGAAGTAACGAAGTACTCCAATACAATAAAATATTAATTGACTTACGAAAATACGAAACTGTCTTCAAATTTGTACCATCTCAACATTATAAATATTATGCTAGTAGATGGCAGCACAGTAGTGTGTTATGAATAGCTGTTTTCTTAGCAGTTGTGCCAATTATGGAATCTTGATTGAATTCTGTGGACGGTTACTGGTCGAGAAGGCTTTGTTGATTCAGTTTCATTTTTATTAAAACAGTTGCATTCCACTTCAATTATCACGATCCCAGTAATCAACGTCACTTGACAGATGATTTTCAATAAATCTTAGTATTAAACAATCTCTGATACGTGACTATTCATAATATCATATCTATAACATAACCTAAATAATATAAACGAGTGTTAGCAAAGTTTTAATTAGGGATGATGAAATAAAAAAAACATTTTAATTAACGATGATGAAATAAAAAATAAATATGAATAATTTTAAAAGAAACAATTATTGAAAGTAGGTACAATTTTAAAATTTGAATGTTTTAGTGGTTGGTGGTTCAGTTGATGTTATATTGGACGTGTGCGTAAAAGAAGTGAACTCGGTGATGTACATGGTGTATCCCTCAACTTATTCAGGATTCCCGAATGGTGCTCTTCATTTATTTGTAAATAGGGTTTCAGGGAAGATGCATAGCTATGACCAGTGATCTTTATTAATTCTTGTTCTTGAATGCCAATGCGAGTCATATTTGAAAGTGCTGTGCATCGACTGGAGTGGTTTGTAATTTTCTGATTTTTGACGTCCAGACCAGTGCAGTTTGAAATGTTGGCAAACGAAGAAACAAATGCTAGGGTAGTGATAAAAAGAAACAAATGCTGGGGTAGTGATAAAAATAAACAAATGCTAGGGACGCGATAAAATTGTGCGATAAACACCCATGATTGGTTGAAAGACGTCCTTTCGTACCGTTTTATTGGTCAAAAGTAGTGTGACGTAGTAAAAGTGTAATAGTCAAAGAAACTTCTATGAAAGAAAACCCGTTACACTGTCACATATTTTATAATATATATTTCATAAAAGATCTTTGTCAAAGAACTTTGATAGTGTAATAGCAGCCTTCGATATACTGATTAATTTCTATATTTTATTCATCTCAAATAAAAACTTTTGTCACAGGTGAAAAAACGCTACGAAGTTCTGCATACAGTCTAATCCGTTTGGGTATGGATAATATTAATTTATTATTATAAAGCTATTATGCTACAAAATATTTCTCCCTGGTTATATTATGATTAAAAGATGGGAGTTTCCTATATAACAATAAAAACTGCATAATCTGAAAGGCCAAATGAAAATCGTAGATGATTAAAATGGCTACTACAAATCAACAGCGGGCACAATGTGTTCTTTGGTATGCTAAATTTGAGAGTTTTAAAAAAAGTTCAAAGGGAATTTCGACATGAGTATGGTGTGCGTAATGTACGTAAATACGATTCCATATTGTTGTGGTATCGAACATTTGTAGAAACAGGTTCTGTGTTTAAAATATATATATAAGAGGTCGCAGGCGAAACCCAGTACGAGAAGCAGCTATCTCTTGGCTTGGTCCCCAAACTCCCCAGACCTAACTCCTCCTGACTTCTTCGTGTGGGGTTTTGTTAAAGACATTGTCTATTCACAGAAACCCAGGAACATTGATGATCTGAGAGTAAAATTTACTCAAGCTTTTCAACAAATCATCCCTCTTATGTTACAAAGAACATGGACTGAATTGCATCACCGTTATGAGTTGTGCAGGGTGCGCAATGGGGGTCATGTTGAGCTTTGAGGAATCTCCCATCTTTCAGTGTTATATGCACAAAGTTTCAACAAATAAAGTTCAGTAGTAATTAATGTTTTACGGTGTTTTTAGTTTATCCATACCGAAACGGATCACTCTGTATATTGAGTTGTATGTAAAGTTTATATTTACATAACTTACTTTTTTTAAAACATTGTGAAATTAGTGCGTTGGGTTCAACAGTCCACTATATACAGTCACGAAGCTTGGGATGATTTTTTGCAAATCTCGCGATAGTTGCTAGCCGCTTGGAGCGCTGTGAGTACTAGGAACAATAGACTGTGCCACAGCCATCGTGATCTAATACAGGCCGTAAGGCAGACCATTTAACTCGCTTAAGCCGATCACGAAAGGCGGCGTTTCAACCATATAAATTAGTTGGAATGCATAAACAGTAACATATGTTTCTCTAAAATGTAGTGTAATTCCATTAATAAAATTTAAAACAATGATTATGAGACACTTCAGACGTAATTTACTTGTGAGTTAAGATGTAATATTATTTATGGTGTGAAAATTACGTTGTTCGTATGTGTAATACCTGTCTTTATTTCGATTAAATATTGCGAAATTCTTGTACATTCATTTATGCACGATTCAGTAATTTTCAATTGCACCTCACGGATATTTAGATATGTTGAAATTATAGGTTATGTTTCCTGTAGCAATTGCCCCTTTCTGTCTAAATTTAGTGATCTCCAATGCCTTGCCAATCATATGAAAATTATAGGTTATGTTTACTATATTTAACTTATATTCCTAAATTCGCAATCATACATTATAATTAAGCATAATGTCATGTATTATACCCCGGATATTCAATTTGTCTGTATTTTAATACTACAATTGAGTACTGAATTACTGTATTCATCTACTACCTAAGAGACGAAGTAACACAATTGTACATACACTAATTTCATAGGAGTGGTATGGTAAATGTTTTGTCTAAAATTAAGGAAGGTAGATGTGCTAAACTGAAATCACAATATAAATTCTTTTTTATTAAACCTCAAAATATCTTCCATTCTAAACTTGAAATGTTGACGCGAACAGATTATGTTAACGTGTAAAATTCTCTTCACATTAAAATAACACAGTTTTGTAATTATTTCTGCAACATATGCAGAAAGAAGTAAACGGAACTTGCGGACACATTACACTAAATAAAGCTTAGCAATGATAAGCAATAAAGTTATAATATATTTCACTGAGCTCCATACACTGAAATAGAAAGCCCGAACAAACATTACGGCCTGGTCTAGATCGAAAAAGCATTGACTGTGCTGTATTTCGCATTTTTGTGAAAAGCTATGTAAACTGTGAAATGTTCGTTATCGGTTGTAATAAATGTAAATGGCTAAAATACAATAATTTGTATAATAATATGGGACAAGGAGACGTTTGTAGTACTATAAATTGTAAGAAAAATAGGTTAGAGTTAACCTTCTTCCGAAAGATCTAGGAAGGTGAATTTATAGAATATAATATATATTTTATGAAAATAATATATGAACCTTATGTATTTCATATTTCAATAGTGGAAGGAAGGTGTTAATTTTTTTTTCAAAAGAACACGATATCGGAAGTACAATATATTTTATGGTCTGCTAGGGAAAGAATCTGTGATGAGACGATAGTAGCGATCCTGGTGGTGAGCAACTATCTATGGATGCATATTTCAACTGTCTATGTTTGCATATTTAGTAAGTATTAAGCTTCGTGACTGTATATGCTAGACTGTGTAGGGTTCAAGATTGGTAGCATTGAAGTGCCAACCATCTTTGATTTGTACCGAGTACAGCCGTGGGTCATTGGTACATTAAACGGTAATTTGTACACGGCTCAGCTGTTCGGGAGGGTGGCAGCTCGTTGACATGTTGGAGAAGAGCCGGAAGTCAGGCCTTGTTCCGGTCCGGAAGTCAGTTTGCGCGCCACGCCCGTCACTGCGACTCCGGATGGCCTCACTGATGCTCTGCTCGTTGCAGGAGGCGCTGCGCAAGCGAAAGGAGGAAGAAGAGCGGCTGGCGCAGCAGAACGAGTTCCTCAACCGGAGTCTGCGCGGCTCGCGCAAGCTGCAGGCGCTGGAGAGCCGCCCCAGCGGCGTCGTCAACGACGGCTACAGCTCGGCCGAGGAGGACGCCGCCGCCGCTGCCGCCGCCGAGTCCCTGCACCGCGTCATCGGTGAGTATCCAGCCCCCCTACCTCAGTAACTTCGCCCCTCACCCCAATATTCTAGGACTGTCTATAAATTATTTCTATCCTTGTCAGATTATTTGCACGTAAAACTACGTGATTCTCCTCACTAAATATGGGAGTAGATAACTTCGGAATTGCCTGTCACATAAAATGCGACCCCCTCCTTTTTCTCCTTTCTTCCCATGTCCTCAATGTATTGCCCTTGTTCTCCTTGTTTTCGTATTCCCCTTGTTCTCCTTGTCTTTCCCTTGTTTTCTTTGTCCCCTTCTTATTCTTCTTGCTTTCCCCTTGTTCTCTTTGTATTTCACTTCTTCTCTTCTCCTTGTATACCACGTTCTCTTTGTATTTTACGTGTCCTCCTTATATTCCATTTATTTTCCTTGTATTCACCTTCCTCTTTTATTGCATTCCCCTTGTTCATCTTGCATTCCCCTTGTTCCACTTGTATTCACTTGTTCGCCTTGTATTTCCCTTGTTCCACTTGTATTCACTTATTCGCATTGTATTCCCCTTGTTTGCATTGTATTCCTCCTGTTCGCCTTGTATTCCCCTTGTTTGCATTGTATTCCCCTTGTTTGCATTGTATTCCCCTTGTTTGCATTGTATTCCCCTTGTTTGCATTGTATTCCTCTTGTTTGCATTGTATTCCTTTTGTTCGCCTTGTATTCCCCTTGTTCCACTTGTATTCACTTGTTTGCCTTGTATTCCCCTTGTTCGCTTTGTATTCCCCTTGTTTGCATTGTATTCCTCTTGTTCGCCTTGTATTCCCCTTGTTTGCATTGTATTCCCCTTGTTTGCATTGTATTCCCCTTGTTTGCATTGTATTCCTCTTGTTCGCCTTGTATCCCCCTTGTTTGCATTGTATCCCCCTTGTTTGCATTGTATCCCCCTTGTTTGCATTGTATCCCCCTTGTTTGCATTCTATCCCCCTTGTTTGCATTGTATTCCCCTTGTTCACTTTGTATTCCTCTTGTTCCACTTGTATTCACTTGTTTGCCTTGTATTCCCCTTGTTCGCTTTGTATTCCCCTTGTTTGCATTGTATTCCTCTTGTTCGCCTTGTATTCCCCTTGTTTGCATTGTATTCCCCTTGTTTGCATTGTATTCCCCTTGTTTGCATTGTATTCCCCTTGTTTGCATTGTATTCCTCTTGTTCGCCTTGTATCCCCCTTGTTTGCATTGTATCCCCCTTGTTTGCATTGTATCCCCCTTGTTTGCATTGTATCCCCCTTGTTTGCATTGTATTCCCCTTGTTCACTTTGTATTCCTCTTGTTCCACTTGTATTCACTTGTTTGCCTTGTATTCCCCTTGTTTGCCTTGTATTCCCCTTGTTCGCATTGTATTCCCCTTGTTTGCATTGTATTCCCTTTGTTCCACTTGTATTCACTTGTTCCACTTGTATTTGCCTGGGAGAATGTCGTTAGTGCCATCTACCGTGTAAACTATGCATTTCTGGGTACAAGGTAATATGAACTTTTATGCTCCATTTTTAGTTGGGAATCACTCCCTGAAGTTTGTCAGTGGACTTAAAACTCGCCCTGTATATTCTGCACAGAGTTCCACCACCTTTTTCTCCAGAAAAAAAAAAAGTACTGGGTTTGACACAGGAAATTCTTATGTTAATTTAACAAACAGTTTAACAAATTGTTAAAGTTAACAACTGTTTATAAAACAGTTTTTATGTTAAACCGGTGTAAGGGTTTGTTAAGTTTCAACATCTGTTGGTGAAACCAGTCCTCAGTTAATGTGTAAAGCATAAGATACGTGGTAACCTGACTTGTGTGCTGTTGCAGGCTATGGGGAGCTCGTGGCATCGCTGCAGCGACTGCAGCACCAGCTCAAGAAGAACGGACTGAGTGGCTACTCAAGTCTGGAGGCGCAGATCGCGGCCGTGCAGACGCTGCTGCTGAGCCCAGAGTTTGGGCGCGCTCTGGCTGTGCACAACAAAGTGCAGGAGGTGTGGAGCCAGGCCACCCACAGCCCCGTGTCCACGCATGCGCAGACTCTTATTAGAGATGTAAGCAACTTTATATTAAAAAAAAAAACATACTTATTTGATAAGTTGTTGTTGTTTTCTAATGCCAGGCATTTGACAATAAAGTCATTTGACCTCTTGCACTCTAATATTTTTCAAAGATACGAGGGGGGATCCAGGAAATAACGACCGTTTTGCTGTAATAATTAAAAAAATATATATTTATTTGAAGAAACAAAGTCTGTTACATAACTGAAGCTTCCTTTACTTCTCTACATAATCACCACCTACATTTAAACATTTGTCGTATCTGTTCACTAGCTTTAGAATTCCCGTGTTATACTCCTCTGCCGCCAGTTCATTAAGCCAGGTGTGCACTGTCTTCTTCAACTCTTCATCACTTCCAAAACGCGTACCACCCAGAAAGTCTTTCAGCTTAGTGAAAAGGTGAAAATCGCTAGGAGCAAGATCTGGACTATAGGGCGGATGATCAAAGATTTCCCAACCGAATTGATCCAACAATTCTCGAGTTGAAGCAGCAGTGTGCGGGCGGGTGTTGTCGTGAAGAAGCACAACTCCTCTCGAAAGCATTCCTCGCCTCTTGTTTTGGATGGCTCGCAGTAGTTTTCGTAAAGTCTCACAATAACGACTTGCATTGATCGTAGTGCCTTTTGGCATGAAATCCAGCAAAAGAACACCTTTGCGATCCCAAAAGACAGTAGCCATGACTTTTTGTGTTGAGAGAGTCTGTTTGAATTTTCTCGGTTTCTTGGGTGATGAGGGATGATGCCACTGACGTGATTGGCACTTGGTGTTGTGAGACACCCAGGTCTCATCACCAATCACAATTTGATGAAGAAAGGCGTCTCCATCTGTGTGATATCGCATCAAGAATGTCAATGCTGAGGCCATTCTCTGAGTTTTGTGTTGGTCACTCAGTTGCCGTGGAACCCATCGTGCACAGATTTTGTGGTAGCCAAGATGTTGCGACACAATTTCACCAAGCAAAGAACGAGAAATGTCAGGAAAGGCAATATGCAATTCGTCGAGTGATGTGCGCCTGTCTTGCAAGATTCTGTCGTTCACTTTAGTCTTCAGGTCTTCTGTGATGAGTGATGGGCGTCCGGGTCGAGTTTCATCGTGGACATTTGTTCGCCCATTGTTGAACATTTCGCACCATTTTCACTTCTTCATTTCTTTCATTCATTACAGTATCACCACACACTTCTTTCAATTGCCGGTAAATTTCTGCAGGTTTCAAATGTCGGGCATTCAAAAATCGAATCACACTCCTCACCTCACAGTCGGCGGGATTATCAATCACGTCGTTCATTTTGAAGTAACACAAAATGCACAATGGCGACTTGTTGCAACCAGTACTCATAACATTATGAGAACACATGTTAAGGAAGCCAGTTGACCTTCAAACAAGGAAGGGGAGTCAGCTGCGCGGCGGGTATGCTCGAACGGTCGTTATTTCCTGGATCCCCCTCGTATTATCATTAGGGAGCAGATTTTTATGTGCTAAAAAATTGAAATGCATTTATTTTTTATGTGCTAAAAAGTACGAAAATATTTGCTAAAAGTAGAAAAAATATTTTTTTTTTAAATATGACAAAAATACCTTACTTAGCTTGAAAAAAAAAATGTTACTAGGTACTTGCCAATCACACTAGAGTATCAGTTGCTAGTAGTTGTCCGAGAATTGCAGTGAACAACAAAGGTCATTTCCAAATTCTCCATCACAAATGCATGCCCATTATCTCTGAACAACGACTCATACTGTGAAAACGATCTTTCTACATCACAGGACGTCAGACGTGCATATTTAAAGAGAGGAATGTCACAAACACCTACACCGTCAATTTCACCTACAGGCACATCCTCCAATACTTGAGCAACTTTATACATTTTTTTATATCCATTGTTTTGCCGTGAATTCACACGTGAAGCAGCGGCAATGTGCTTGTTTCCAGACAAATGTTGGGTTACCTGAGAGCTCTGATCTGCTCTTACTGACAAAATGGCAAAATAACACTTTTCCGTCGGTAGTAAAAATGTTTTTAAATTCATCTACATATTGCTCAAGACGCAATCTTAAACTCGATTTGATTATAGGCATCTTAAGAAGCTAATATACACACGTCTTAACGTAAAAAAATGTTTCTAGCTACTGACTGACAATGTCGGAGAAAAGCTTCCTATAGCAACGCCACCACATCTTCACTACGCAGCTTATGCTTATGGTCCGATAACGGGGAATCACAACAGATATAGGCATGAGCGAGAGACGAGAGATTTGTTTAAATTAAATAATGTTTATAACAACTCCTATTTGTTGTGTTTCACAAACAAAGCATAGAATGAAATCATCTTCAGCAACAATAAACATTCCTAATTATGCATTGCAAGACCTCTCCTTATGTCTATGTTAATTTATTCTCATATAATAACATTGATATGCTGCCTAGCAGTTCTCAGAACTTGAGGCGATACTATTACAAAAATGGATCACGAATATACCACACAGCCCATAGAAACACGAAGTAACCAAGAATTCTTAGAAAGATAACGTACTTCTGAGTGATATAATTGATTTAGTTTTAAAATATTTAAAAGTTGTTGTAAAAAAATTATTTAAGTAAGAAAACTCCAAGATTTATGTGTTTATAATAGATTTCCTGAAAATATGTATTTACATTTTTTTTGTGAAAATATGTGTTTTTATGTGAAATAAAATTCGGGTTTTAGACTTGAAACTTGACATTCGGAATTTTAACTTTGTTAATTGTGTTTTATCACACGCAAGAAAAGTATTTAATTACATAGGAATCCGCTCCTTAATTATCATGGTCAACCAATGAAGCACAGATTTTGATGTGTTTCGAATCCATTGCTTGGTTTGAGTTACACAATGGGCAGTTAGGGGACTGGTATATTCCAATTCTATGCAGGTGTTTGGCCAAACAATCATGGCCTGTTGCCAATCTAAATGCAGCTACAGACGATTTTCGTGGTAATTCGGGAATTAACTGTGGATTATGATGCAGAGAGTTCCATTTTTTCCCTTGAGATTGTGTTATCAAATTTTGTTTGTTGAAGTCTAAGTATGTAGATTTAATAAATCTTTTCACAGAGTAATACGTAGATTTAGTAACAGGTCTGTAAGTAGCAGTGGTGCCCTTCTTTTATTTGATAAGTAGAAATACTGTACCATCTGCAGCGGCAGGTAATTGCAAGCTTGCCATTTGATGATTTGCTTGTGATTTTCCTTCCTCCTGGTACAAATTTATGCTCGATTCTTTTCATTTTCTTTAATAATTCATGATGATTCATATTTGTAAGCAATCATCGAGAACAACAAGAATGAGAACGGGAAATGGAGGACGTGAGCGAGAAAATTTTTTATCTACAATGAACCGAGAACAGAAATGGCTATGCATCTCTCATACTCGAGACACGTGTAGGCTCCATTTCTAACTCTTGTTGCCTAAACACAGAATATTCTATGAACGAAATGAACACACTTGCTTGTTTCTCAAGCCTTCAACTACAGCTGACGTAATTTGCATTAGTATTGCTGCATCCACTCCACAGTTCTACCAACATGTGTATTATTTATGAAATGACACTTGTACAACATATTGGGCTATTGGCAGACCTGAAATTATGGTATTTTTTCATACCATAATGATTAAATAGTGTCATTGTAGGACATAGTACATTGTGTCAATTACAGTGATACAGTTGGCACCATTGATACTGACACCAGTAAGCACTTCCTACAATGCTTACAAAGAAGGACCTTTTGCTGTCTGTTTCTCATGGTTCACAGTGCTTGTATAAATTTTATGTTCCATCTGCATTTTTTTTTTTTTTTTTTGGCTTGTGATAAACTGATAGTGATATACTACAGTAACAGATTGTTACTAGTCGATATTTCTTAGTAATAATAAATCAGTAATTAACTCGCTTGTATCTAAAATGCCTTTATATATTCTTCCTTCTTGTGTGCCATCTTGAATAGTCAAAAACAGTTCCAAAGTCCGTTATGTCCCAGTTACAGAACCAAACACCATGAAGTCCAACCTAAAGTATTTAATTAAAAATAGACCACTACAGTATGATTTCAGCACTACATGTAGATGAGATGGGAATAAATCACCATATAAACTAAACAAAGAAATTACAGAAAAGTGAATTTGGAAATAAATTAATTTTTCCTGATTTCTGTAAAATCTTGTTCGAAAGACTTACCAGGTAAAGCCTCGAAAATGAACAACTCGTATATTTTATACTATTGAATTTATTTTGTAGTACCATGCTAAAATCGGTATGATTACTGGTAATGCTGTACCAGACATCAATTTTATTGTATTCTGTATAAATTATTAATTTTCCTCTTGCATCTTGTTTTGTTCAGTGTGAAAGGTTCTGTCATCCATATTTATACATTGTTTGTTGCTGTACCTATCTTTTTTTTCTAAGTATTACCTGTACAATAGTAACTTATTTTTCCGTTTTATACTTCTAATATTACAGATTACTTCGGAAAAAGTATTGTGTGTCTTTCATGTGTTAAATTTTTACATTACCTCGTTAACATGTTTTAGCCTATCGGCCATCTTCAGAACTGCTTGTTGCTGGTCTTGGCGCCTTTTGTTTGTGTTTCCTGTGGAGGTGTGTTTGTGTAGTGTAATGTGGAGTCAAAGAGTGTGTGTGTTCTGAAATTGAGTTTATGTTGAGAATATCATTTGGATGTGAACAATACGAAATATACAGACACACAAAAACACATCCAAATGAAATTCTCAACACACAACTCAATTTCAGAACACACACTCTTTGATTCCACATTACACTACACAAACACACACCCACAGGAAACATAAACAAAAGGCGCCAAGACCAGCAACAACCAGTTCTGAAGATGGCTGATAGCAGGCTGAAACATGATAACAAGGTAATGTAAAGATTTAACACATGAAAGACATACAATACGTTTTCTGAAGTGATATAGTGTTAAAAGTTGTGTAATCAAGATGTATTACAGATTAGTTGGCTAAGACAAAACATGTTTAATGGAAAAATAAAATAATTACATATGACAATATTGCTTAGAATAGGTTTCATAATTTTAACAAAATAGTCATTCTCTTTAACTCTTAAGTCAGCAATGCAAATAATTATACTTAATAGCATTTACAGTAAAAACCTTGGATTACAAGCATAATTCGTTTCGAAAACGTGTTCTTAATCCAATACACTCACATATCAAAGTGACTTTCTCCATAAAAAGGCAATGCAATCTCAGATTAATTCGTTTCACAACGTTTTATTGATATAAAATACAGTATAATTTAGGTAAAATTCAATACAATAATGTGACACAAATTACTTTACTGTATTTTGTGACTTTCACCTGTTTTACTGCTTAGTAAACTTCTTGAACATTTAAAGAAAACATTTTCACTATCACTAACGGAATCACTTCTGACTGCTTGACTGACTGGAATCTTTTGCTTTGACTAAGAACCTATCCAATGACACCTGCTTTTGCTTCATTTTGAAAATTTTGTGGAAATGTGACATTGCGTTGTCATTAAACAGATTTATCGCATTCAATGTTACAACCTTATCAGGGCGGTGAATTTTAACAAAATGTTGTACTGCTTCCCACTTTCTACACACCTCTTTAATCTCATTTGAAGCGAGGAATTCGTCCTCTCTTTCCTCCTCAGACGAGATCCTCTACATTGCCTCTTGCTGTTGCTCGCAAGTGAAGCAACTTGCTTACAAATCGTGCTGCTCGTATTGCAAGACATCGCTCGTTTATCAACAGTAATCTCACTAGAGGTTTTGATTTTATCGATAAATCTGCAAGTGGAACACAAGCAGATTTATCTAGAGAAAATCAAAACTTGAGTGGGATTTAATTGGCTGTTACACGATTAGAAGAAAGTATATAAAGATTAGAAGTAACAAAGTACTCCAGTACAATAAAATATTAATTGGCTTACGAAAATACAACTGTCTTCAAATGCATTATTGTACCATCTCAACATTACGCTAGATGGCAGTAGTGTTTTATGATTATGTATTCTTGTTATCAGTTGTGCCAGCTATTTATTTATTTATTTATTTATTTATTTATTTATTTATTTATTTATTTATTTATTCTGGTGTAGTTAAGGCCATCAGGCCTTCTCTTCCACAACACCAGGAATACAAATACAATAATATAAATAAACAGAAATAAATACACTATAATATACAAAGTAAAGCTGCTCAAGAAATAAAGAGAGAGAAAAAAAACATTATAAACAAAGTAAAGCCACACAAAAATATACAGGTTGCAGTCACACAAACTTTAAATGAGTGATTAAGTATCATAATTAATTCCATCCTAACTAATTAACTAACATAAACAAGAAACTTGCAATTTTAATCTAGGTTAAAAAGAAAAAAAAAAACACAAATCAATACTTCTAGCAATACCTAAAAAACATTAACTAAGACAAAATTTTCCAATTTAATTTTGAATTGTGATAAAGTCCGGCAGTCCCTGACATCATTAGGTAACGAATTCCAGAGGCGAGGTATTTCTACAGTATAGGAAGATGAGTATAAAGACGTTCTATGATGAGGGATAGAAAGAAGTGCTTGATGTCGGTTTCGAAGAGTTGTAAGAAATTGAAAGCGCGATAACAGATATGCATGATTCTAAACAGAAGAGACAGTGAATGTATTGTTCTTCGTTCCTTCAGACGCACCCATGAAAGTAACTGGAGGGAAGGTGTTATATGGTCAAATTTACGAGTATTGCAGATGAATCGTATGCACACATTATGAACACGTTGTAGTCTCTCAGCTAAGCGTGAACTTACATTAGTTAGCAAGGAATCGCAATAATCAAAATGGGGCATTACAAGCGTCTGAATAAGATTCTTTTTTAGACTAAGTGGTAGAAATTCTTTCATATGAAACAAGGAGTGAAGTTGAAAAAATATTTTTTTGCAAATGTGTGTTACTTGAGTATTCCAATTTAGATTGCTATCCATAAAAATGCCAAGATTTTTAACGGTTTCACTGTATTTAACAATAATCCCATTCAATATTATATGTGGTATAGTACTGCTATCAAGAGTGCTTCGTAGACGATTATGCCCCATTACGATTGCTTGCGATTTCTCTGGATTTAACCTTAATCCAAATTTGTGTGCCCACAGTGAAATCGAATTCAAGTCTTCGTTTATTTTGTTTACTGCGTCACTAGTCTCGTCAGGGTGGAAATGCAAATAAATGTGCAAGTCGTCAGCATACATATGGTATTTGCAGTGTTTTATCATATTAGTCACGTCATTAATATAGATCATGAAGAGTAAAGGTCCGAGAACTGATCCTTGTTGAATTCCAGATTTCACGACACACCATTTTGAAGAATAATCGCATGCAATGACACATTGTTGACGGTCGCGAAGGTAGGATTCAAACCAAGTAACAGAACTTTCAGAAAGATTCAGAAGTCTTAATTTACATAATAGAAGGTCCGTGTCAACTGTATCAAATGCCTTACTGAAGTCAAGTAATGTCAGTAATGTTAATTTACGTTCATCCGTGGCTTCACGTATATCCTCATTCACTTTTAGTAGTGCTGTAGTCGTACTATGTCCATTTCTGAACCCGGATTGGTATTCGTCCAGTAAGGCATGTTCGGTTAGATAGTTCATTAGTTGTTTGTGAACAATACGTTCCAGAGCTTTTGATAGGGCAGGTAGGATACTAATTGGACGGAAATCATTTGCACATAATGGGGTTTTGATTTTAGGGATCGGACGGATGAAGGCTTTCTTCCAGAGGTTCGGGTAGGTAGAAGTTATGAGTGAGGCGTTGAATATATGTGTTAATGTCGGCAGTGTTATGTCCAATATTTTCTTCAATAATATTATACTAATATTATCCACACCTTCAGCTTTAGAAGTAATACGTTTTATTGTCGCTCTTACTTCAGTTTCTGTGACATAAGTGAAGTAAAATATTTCTCTATCCGGAATTGGAGTCATTTGTAATTCGTTAACTGTCTGCTGTTTGTCGACCGTATCCAAGGTTATTGACTGTACAGTTGCAAAATGGTCATTTAGTTCGTCAAGAGAAACTGGCACACTGTCTACCTGAGTCCTGGGATTTCCTAAACCAATTGTCCGTAGGTTTCTCCACAGATTGGAAGGGTCAGCTCCCCCCTTCAAGATGTTATGAAAATGTCTCAGTTTTGCGTTTCTAATGGCTTGAGTAGTTCTGTTACGTAAGAGTTTATAATAATTATAAGAGATTTCTGTCTTGTCATGTTTAAACGTTTTGTATGCAGCGTTTCTGTCCATAATCATACTACGTATGTCAGCAGTCATCCATGGTGCTGGTGTCCTTTTTACGCGTTTAGATTTGATAGGAGCATGCTTGTCATATAAATTTATAATGTATTCATTTAGTTTAACAAGTTTCTCGTCAACAGTATGTAAGGTCCATATTGAGTCCCAGGGAATCTTCATTGCGTCTTCAAGTAGTTGGGTTTCATCAACACGTTTCAAGTCACGGTACCTTATGAGTTTAGGCGTGGGCTTGGGACACTTCAAGGAATATACTAGATAAATAATATCATGGTACGAAATTCCCGAAGCAGCACATTGTCCATGTTTTTGTACTTTGTCTGCATTCTTCGTAATAATTAAGTCTAATAGGGATTCGGAAGATTGGGTATGGTGGGTGGGTTCAAGGGGAAGGACTGCTAGATCAAGAGCCTGGAACATGGTCAATAGATGTCTAGTGTAGTTCGAATCAGAGGCTAACAAATTTGTGTTAAGATCACCCATTATTAAGACGTGTTCATAATCTGTGATGAATTCCAACAACGATCTCTCGATCTCTGCAATATCGTTAATCTTCGGGGGTTGGTAAATTACACAAATAAGACATTTCTGAAAGCTTGTCGAGACTTCTACAAATAGCATTTCAGGTTTTCCGGCATACTCGCCAGGAGATGTGTATATTATTCTGGGATTGAGATCTGATCTAACATATGCAGCAACGCCGCCCCCTTGTTTATTTAAACGATCATTTCTCAATAGCGTATAACCATCTAGGTGTAGTGTCGCTGAGGATAATGTAGGCTTTAGCCAAGATTCAGAGATGAGAAGAGCATGCAAATTCTGATTCGAGAATATGGATTGAATTTCGTCAAAGTGTGCAACCAAACTCTGAGCGTTAATATGGGCTACGTGAAGGAATGAAGATTTCTTGGAAAATGCTGTTGTTAAAATGTTGAATGCTTCAGGGTGAGAGAGAGGGTTCTGGTTAGCAGGTATAGGAGAATGGAGTGAGTGAAGGTGAGGCTATGGAATCTTCATTGAACTCTGTGGATGGTTACTAGTCAAGAAGGCTTTGTTGATTCAGTTTCATTTTTATTAAAACATTTGCATTCCACTTCAATCATCCGGATCCCAGTAATCAACGTCACTTGAAAGATGATTTTCAATAAATCTTAGTATTAAACAATCTCTGATACGTGACTATCCATAATATCATATAGCAGAAGCTATAACAAACATAACCTAAATAATATAAACAAGTGTTAGAAAAGTTTTAATTAGGGATGATGAAATAAAAAATAAACATGAATAATTTTAAAAGAAACAATTATTGAAAGTACAATTTTCAAATTTGAATGTTTTAGTGGTTGGTGGTTCAGTTGATGTTATATTGGATGTGTGCGTAAAAGAAGTGAACTCGTTGATGTACATGGTGTATCCCTCAACTTATTCAGGATTTCCGAATGGTGCTTTTCATATATGACCAGTGATCTTTATTAATTCTTGTTCTTGAATGCCAATGCAAGTCATATTTGAAAGTGCTGTGCATCGACTGGAGTGGTTTGTAATTTTCTGTTTTTTGACGGCCAGACCAGTTTGAAATGTTGGCAAACAAAGAAACAAATGCTAGGGACGCGATAAAATTAAAGAAATGCTAGGGACGCAATAAAATTGTGCGATTAGCAGCCATGATTGGTTGCAGGAGCGAATGCTAGTCGCGAAAGTTGGGCTTGCTCTTTTATTCATAGGGGAAGATGGGAGGATATAATAATTCATAATTAATAAAAATAATCAGACCCACATAAATAATTTATTTTATAATTATGAAATCATTATGAGTCATGGATCATATTCACTTATCAGATGTAGAAGTTCGATATAATATGTATAACGACATTGCCAACAAAACAGTTTATTTAGTTTTTTTCGACCCTGCCAACCAATGCACATTGTTGTATTGAGCTGCACTGAACGAGCACACATATTCTCTGTAATGTCTGTCTTCTCTTGAATAGTCCTTCGGGAAAATGGATTTAATAATAAGGTTTCAATAACACACAATTCCGAACTCATTGCAATGCTTCAAATTAATGTTTAAGAATTAATAATACATGCAGCAGCTAACATATGCATTCCACTCATACAATTACATTGCACTCGCAAATCACAGCACATTCCCGCTGTCATACTGGTCTGTGTAACGTTAAATAGTCGTTGGTGTAGCTCTCGGACCAGAGCTTCAAACAACACATAACAGAAGCATGTGCGCCTAGGACGGACCAAGGAGGAAGGCACTTGCGCGCGCATCATATTCTCGCTGTTTCTACGTCTTTCCTGTAGCTCCGAGAAACGAGCAAGCATTGCGATACTTGCGGTGTGCAACCTGCGGATGGTATTGCGCCTGTACAGTATTAAAAAAATCAAAATAAATTTTAATGTACGTAATCCCATTTTGAGAAATACACATTCTACGAAAATATTGGGCTTGCGCAGCAAGCATAGCATGCCCTGAGAAATCGCCCCTGATTGGTTGAAAGACGTCCTTTCGTACCGTTTTATTGGTCAAAGGTAGTGTGACGTAGTAAAAGTGTAATAGTCAAACAAAAATGTTTCCTCATTGTACACTCGTTTTGCAAAACGCTCTCAAACAAATTACTCGTAATCAAAGGTTCTACTGCATCAGTTTTTGAATCTCTGAAAATTAAAACACAGGAAAGTTGAAGTATACTTAAGTTGTATGCATTTTTTCGTAGTGCCTGGAGACATTGCAGCCCTGCTCACTGCCCGATGCTGCAGAACTGGCTGACCTCCTCACCCGCTATGAGTTTGAGGGCCTGCTGTACGCACACGATGCAATTGCTACTCAAGACATCGCCATCAAGTCTCCTCTGCTGGTGGCTGCCGGCACACCATCGTGCGAGGATGACACGTCGGAGCACTTTGTTGGTGAAGACAACATCAAGATTATCAAGATAGAGAAGAGCAACGAGCCACTGGTATGTACGGCCTTCACTGAATATGAGCTGGGGAGTTGGCTTTTTGTGCGTCAGTTCCTTGGTTGACAACCAGTTATACAGTGGTTACCAACCTTTTGAGTGTCACGAACCCCTTGGAGCTCATATTTCACTTTGGGGCCCCAAAATGTTTTGTATAATTTGAACTCGTAATTATGATATCAGGGGTGGCTCTGCAATAAGAACTGCAGAGCTGCAGAACCGCCATTTAAATGGGCCTGAAAAAATAAAAAATGGTGCTTTTATGTAATCTAGTTCATTGTTTCATTTATTTTTCCAATTCATTCTCCTTCAATTGGAGATTTTACTGTCTGTAGGAGCCTTTAACTGCTCGAGAATTTTAGCTGTAGTGTACTTTTCGGAACTGTGATCTGCAGTTCCTGAAGCTCAACGTAGGGTAGTCGGCAGCAGAAAACTGGTTTTCTTCACCGTCCCATAAGACTGCATTAGAGCTGCAACCGAAGCAGCTCTCTCCGAATATACAAAAGAACCGTCAACACCCTCATCTCTTTATGACCTGCGTTAGAACACATAGGCTTCTGGATTACTGTATATCATTACAGTTCCAGTGTGTTATAGTACTGTGGGTGGTGTGATGTGATTAGCCAGTGTGTCTAAGGAAATATTTTATATTAAAATGAATTAAATGAAAACCTAATCGACCGACCCTTTTCGAAATTAAAAGAGAAATTGCATGTTAACTTAAGAAATTTACACAAAATTTAAATATTGAAATTTCTGGAAAAAGTCGAGGAAATCATGTAGCCTACTAGTCATTTTAATACCGAAATGTGTAATGGAAACGATTGGTTTTTTGCTGCGCTCATGAAAATGCTTTCTCCCCCACCCGTGTATTCTGTTTAGAGGAGAAAATGCATGAACAAACACTAGCGTGAAGCATGTAATTAATTTGACTTAAAAAACTAGAAAAGCATGTGGGGCACATCTCCACGACGTGACTAGTTGTATCAGGTGGGAGAGGTGTAGCGCACGGATTGTTGGAGTACAATTTCGGGTGCACAATCAACTTCGAGAAGGCGCTGTAATTACACACGTTATCCGATTTAGATGCAATGAACAGCATGTGTTTGCTAAATACACTAGTTTTCATGCAGAACTGCCAAGCTTTGTAACCGCGGGCCGCTACTGTATGATATACTCTTTAATTGCTTGTATAATGTAGATAATTAAACAATTCTAATAAATAGGCAGCTATATTAAATTTCAGTTAGCTTTTGAATATAATCTGAAAATGCAAAAATTCGAAGTTACTTTACTTATATCATGTATTTGTTGTGAAAAATGAAACCAGTTTTTTATGGACTTACATTGTTATACTTGTATTTTGTTTGTGAGTGAAAATGGTCATCATCTTCTTGTGTGGTCTGTGTCACAAAAAATTTTGATAGAAAAGCTGATAAATGTGTGCTCTGTGAAACGATTTTTTCGGCCTACCCAGTATTTACACCTTAGCTTCGCCACTGGAAGTTACCACTTGTGCCACATACAGTACAGACCTGTCCCATCGTTTTTAGTATACCTGCTGCCAAAAGAAATTAATGCAGAGTCCAACGGAATGACTCCTGAAATAAAAAGGAAATCGTGTATCTTTTCAAATAATTTTTTAATTGAAAGCTTAAAACACAAATAATTTTGCAATTTTCTCACCTTTTTATTGCTATATCCAGCACTTTTTTTCAACCGGAACGGTCCGGAATACGTTCCGGTAAACTTTTTGCCATTACAAATTCCAACGAGATATATTTTATAAGCGAAATTGAAAATTAAAATTGCCGCCACTGCCGAGTCCAAGAGTTTACATTTTCTCATTATTATCTTCGCTGCAAAAGTAACTCATGCAATCTAGTGCTGCCATCTTCCGTTATTGATCCTGAAACAATAGCTCGAACTCGCAAAATTTCCGTTATGCTTAAAATCGATGAGGTCCGTTTGGAACTTTTTGTAATATAAGGTATGTAGGCCTAATATTTTTAAGCCTCTGTTTTTGTTGTGTAATGTGATCGAGTGATAGAGTTCCGGTAAACTTTTGGTGAAACGAGCGTTGAGTGGATTCCGCCGATTTTGGAATAGACCAGTGGCGGCTCCTGCATATTTCTTAAGAGGAGGAAAGAAATTAACAGCACTAAATGACACCTTCTTGAATGAAACATGCTACAAATTAGCCTACATGCATACATGTGAGACCTGGTTGTGTTGGGGTTGGCCTTCCCTTCTGTATAGCAATAATATGTTCTTGTAAACTGAGTTTCCTAAATTGTCCAAAATATATTATGATTTCACTTCCATTCATTGTTGAATAATTGCACAAATTAACAATTACAAGGAAATTCACAACCTCGCAGCATTTTTCGAGCACACTACAGCATCACACGTGTTGGAAGAGACTAGCTACTAACTCGTAACCGGAACCGTTTTACGGAAATGGAAATGGGAAATAATCTGAGGAAAGCGAGAACACTGCACCCACCCACGTGGTCTGTGTTGCCACATGTACATTTTACAAGTTCAGTATCACATGCTTTTGAAGAATGTCAGTTCTTGTAAAGTCATACTATCATTATTGTTCAAAGCTGCCGGTGGCCGATTAATTTTTTATGTTAAAAATGATGTAGTTTGGAGTACCTACTTTCAGTTTCAAATATATTTGTACAAAACTGACAACTTGGCTGTTGCCCTGTCTAGTAAACAATGAATAGAAGTGAATTTCAGGGGTCAACTACGTAAAACTACTTCCTCTTTGTTTTACATAAACCCGACTTTAACTTTCAAATATCCACGAAAGTTTCAAACCATGAATAGTAGCCTATATAAAGTGCAATGAATAATATTTTTGATTTATAATTTAAAAAAAAAAAAGTTTACATGGTGTCTTTCATAGCGTTGCGTTAAAACTGTTTTTGTTGTGTCTCCTCCTAGATGTGTTATAGTCCGGTTGAATGCAGCATCGTTAGATAGCAGCGGTAGCGAGCTTGCTGCACGACCAGTCGGTTTCTATTTCCCGCCCATGCGCTGATTCAGAGGAGGATCTCCTCCCTCTCCGTTCATTTACTTGCTTTAAAACTCTGCTTCTTTCTCTGGCCGCTAGTGCGCTGTTGTCTATGTGTGTTAACTGCAGTAGAGGAGGAATGGAGTGCCTTTCCTCTACACAGACAATCTCGCATCTTTCTCACAGTTTTCTACAGCACATGAGCGCGCGTCGTTTAAAACTCGATCAACCGAGTTTTTCTTATAGCTGTGAACTTAAAAATTATCGAATCTTCCTCGAATTTCAAGGCACATATTTTATTTGATATTTACTTTCAAAAGAAGAAAATGTGAGGAGGACGTTCCTCCCTTCCCTCCCCCGAGGAACCGCCACTGGAATAGACACCGACGTACTTGAACTGCCAACATAGAAAACAAAAAAATCATACTCAAACGCTTTCACCTTCATCTTGACGGGATAATAAAAGCCTAAACTAACCTAACCTAACCTAATGCGTCGGTATCTATTCCAAAATGGGCGGAATCCCAGTTTAACCAAACTTTTTTCCAGAAAAAAAGCACTGGCTATATCAAAGTTTCAATTTTTCGGAACAAGGTTAGGACTGTATTGTTTCGAAAGCCTGAATCTATTTAAAAAACACGTGTTCGTTTCATATTTCAAAGTGGTGCACTCTTTCGAAAAATTCTTGGCTGCCGTGGTCGTTCAGGAATGCTGATCACTTCCTCATCGTCATTCATAAGTTCTTGACAAGGCAGCGGATGCTGCTGCAAGAGATGGTGCTATGAATGGATCTGAGTTGTATTGGCGCAAGAGGTGGCAAGATATTCAAAATTACCTGAAATATAGAATAAAGTGGCAATGAGAAGGAGAATGGTCTGCACAAGAGGAAAACAAAATACAAAGTATAAAGAATAGTGTTCGAGTTTGGAATTTGTCCACAAGAGCGTCACAACACAAAAAAGTTTTATTCACCCGGTTGAGGATTGGCCACTGTCGAATTGGCACATGGCCATCTCCTACGTGGCGAGCCTCAGCTGGAGTGTGAGATATGCTATGTACCAATTATTATGGTCGAACATATTTTATTGCATTGCATGAAATATGACCATGACCTCAGCAATATGCAATTCGGCCAACTTTACGTGATGTTCTTGGAAATGGATTTTAATTGTGCAAATGCAGTTCTGAAATTTATATTGAAAACAGGACTTGACAGGGTGATTTAGTTTCTTATTGACCCGTTTTACTTATTTTCTGGACCCTTTACATCTAGAGGTTACATTTGTTTTTAACATACTTGACATTTGGACCTTTTACATCCGAATATTTTATAATAGTACATTATGCAACGAGCATATAATGGTAGTAATTAAGACGCAAGTATCTTTGTTTATGAAACGAGCGCAAGCGAGTTTCATAATTTTCATATGAGCGTCTTAATTACCATTATAGGCAAGTTTCATACGACTTTTTATGCTCGACCATATTTCTAACTTGAAATTATTCGTAAGTTTTCATGTTATGGTTATGTAAGTCACGAACGGAACTGACCTGAATTGTGAGATGTGCGCAGACGCGAAAGTATTGATTTTTTCCGAGGCACGAATATCATTGACCTTTATATAACCTAGAGACCATTAGTCTTGATATAACCTGGAAATTGATTTAGAATTGAAAAACGAGATGACAAATTGAATTTATTTGAATATTATTTACAATTAACGCTAATTATTATAGTAACAGAACATAACCTTCTGCGACAGTATTGGATTTCCAGCTTCCGAGACGTTTCCCTAGTTGTCTTTCGATTGCATATCCGAGAATAATCGAAAACCTGAACTTTAATGAATAGGTGTACTTTAATGACATGCATTAAAGGTCTGCTACCAGGTGTATAATTACTACATTTCGGCATGGTCTAGCATAAAAATTTTATTGTTTTGAAATGCGTCAGATAATTTATTTCTTGTGGTATTCATTTTATTATTTTATTGTTTCTTTTTAAATACTCTCTAGGGTCTGAGAACTGCTCACGTGTATGATTTTTATGCCTCACCTTGTTGAAACTGCATTTGTGTATCTCATTTTTACCGTGACAATGCTTTTAGTTCGTCTTAGCATTCAGCTTATTGTACTGTATATGTTTTTATGCTCGACTAAGCCGAAATGTAGTAATTATACTCCTGGTAGTAGCCCTTTAATGCACCTCATTAAAGTACACCTATTCATTAAAGTTCAGGTGTTCAGCCAATGACAAATCACCTTTGTACCATTATAAAACCGCATGTATCGATTATTCTCGGATATGCAATCGAAAGACAATTAGCGAAAAGTCACGGAGACTGGAAATCCAATACTGTCGCAGAAGGTTATGTTCTGTTACTATAATATAGCGTTAATTGTAAATAATATTCAAATAAATTCAATTTGTCATCTCGTTTTTCAATTATATCAAGACTAATGTTCATCTTATTCTCTACATTATATCAATGACATTCGGCCTCGGAAAAAATCAATACTATCGCGTCTGCGCACATCTCACAATTCAGGTCAGTTCGCTACTCACATAACCATAACATGACCTACTTTTGAATAATTTCAAGTTAGAAATATGGTCGAGCATAAAAAGTCGTATGAAACTTGCCTATAATGGTAATTAAGACGCTCGTATGAAAATTATGAAACTCGCTTGTGCTCGTTTCATAAACAAACATACTTGCGTCTTAATTACTACCATTATAGGCTCGTTGCATAATGTACTATTTGCTTTGTTAAGAATTTTAGATAAGGGCGCAAATAGCCACCATAGCAGCTGACGCGCACTTTTTAACCCCACTAACTAACTAACTAACTAACTAACTAACTAACTAACTAAGTTCTTGAAAAACATCCATGTGTATAGCAGAAACTGCCATCCTGCACTGTTGATCTTTGAACTGCAATTTAAATGGTAGAGGACCACCAGTCAAGTTAAACTCAAGTTAACATGCATTGTGAGAATGATGAAAGAGTGATGGAGCGGAGAAAAATTCTCTCCGGAGCCGGGATTTGAACCCGGGTTTTCAGCTCTACGTGCTGATGCTTTATCCACTAAGCCACGCTGGATACAATCCCGACTCCGTTTAGAATCGTCTCAGATTAAGCTCCATCTCTTGGGTTCCCTCTAGTGGCCGCCCTCTGCACTACGTCATAGATGTCTATGAACGCAGGACCGAAGTCCATACATGTGTTGAGGTGCACTCAGATGAGTGACTGATTGGCCGGGATCCGACGGTATGGGCGCCGTCTTAAATCACAAAGTGATTTATTACGCATATCATTTATATATATATATATATATATATATATATATATATATATATATACATTTTTTTATTTTGATGTACCGAAGTACATATGATATTTCCATGCAGATATTCTGCGTCATCACATGATGAAAGAGTGATGGAGCGGAGAAAAATTCTCTCCGGCGCCGGGATTTGAACCCGGGTTTTCAGCTCTACGTGCTGATGCTTTATCCACTAAGCCACACCGGATACAATCCCGACGCCGTTTAGAATCGTTTCAGATTAAGCTCCATCTCTTGGGTTCCCTCTAGTGGCCGCCCTCTGCACTACGTCATAGATGTCTATGAACGCAGGACCGAAGTCCATACATGTGTTGAGGTGCACTCAGATGAGTGACTGATTGGCCGGGATCCGACGGTATGGGCGCCGTCTTAAATCACAAAGTGATTTATTACGCATATCATTTATATATATATATATATATTTTTTTTTTATTTTGATGTACCGAAGTACATATGATATTTCCATGCAGATATTCTGCGTCATCACATGATGAAAGAGTGATGGAGCGGAGAAAAACTCTCTCCGGCGCCGGGATTTGAACCCGGGTTTTCAGCTCTACGTGCTGATGCTTTATCCACTAAGCCACGCCGGATACAATCCCGACGCCGTTTAGAATCGTTTCAGATTAAGCTCCATCTCTTGGGTTCCCTCTAGTGGCCGCCCTCTACACTACGTCATAGATGTCTATGAACGCAGGACCGAAGTCCATACATGTGTTGAGGTGCACTCAGATGAGTGACTGATTGGCCGGGATCCGACGGTATGGGCGCCGTCTTAAATCACAAAGTGATTTATTACGCATATCATTATATTTTGATGTACCGAAGTACATATGATATTTCCATGCAGATATTCTGCGTCATCACTTGATGAAAGAGTGATGGAGCGGAGAAAAATTCTCTCTGGCGCCGGGATTTGAACCCGGGTTTTCAGCTCTACGTGCTGATGCTTTATCCACTAAGCCACGCCGGATACAATCCCGACGCCGTTTAGAATCGTCTCAGATTAAGCTCCATCTCTTGGGTTCCCTCTTAAAAAAAAAAAAATTGTGAGAACGGCAGACAAAATAACTGAGTAATGTGTGTTGTACTTGCAGGGCGCGACCGTTCGGAATGAGGGTGACGCAGTGATAATTGGACGGATAGTGCGTGGAGGGGCAGCCGAGAAGAGCGGCCTCCTGCACGAGGGCGACGAGGTGCTGGAGGTGAACGGCATCGAGATGCGGGGCAAGTCTGTGAACGACGTGTGTGACATTCTGTCGGGCATGACCGGCACGCTCACATTCCTCATCGTGCCCGAGAGCACGTCACGCCCCCCACCACCCCCGGCCAGGGACACGCTGATGCACATGAAGGCGCACTTCGACTACGACCCCGAGGAGGACCTGTACATCCCGTGCCGCGAGCTGGGCATCAGCTTTCAGAAGGGCGACGTCCTGCACGTAATCAGCCAGGAGGACCCAAACTGGTGGCAGGCGTACCGCGAGGGCGAGGAGGACCAGACGCTGGCCGGACTCATACCCAGCCGCTCCTTCCAGCACCAGTGAGTACCCTGCGAAAGAAATGCAGTTTTCATACTGTAGTCTGTGCAAGTGTGAAAGCTCTGTTGAAGATGTTACAGTATAGGTCTTTTACTTTGTATAGGCTATTCATTATCTCGTTGAAACCTTTCTGCGTGTCAGGGGAAGGAAGAAAATGGACTGAGAAGCTTCTCTCTCTCTCTCTCTCTCCCCCTCCCTCCCTATGTTCCTACTTGTAAGCAGCTAGCTCGCTTACTCCCACCACGCGCACACGAACATTTGGTTTCACGAGATAACGAGTTACCTATACCTCAAGATTCGTTTTTACCAATGTTGGTAAATTTACTTACCTTAGTTTTATAAAACCTAGTTAATAATATTATGTCGAATAACATTCAACTTTGTGTTCACCACACTTTTTATTACAGTAGAATTCCTCGTATCCAGCAACTGTGGGTCAAAGCCAGTGCCGGATAATTGGGAAATACTTTTATAGGTTATGTAAAGACGCACTGTACTGCACAAATTTTTTTTTTTTTCCATGTTGAAATTTAGTAATATTCATATAGATATTTAAAAATAAAGTGTTAAAATACGTACAATATTTATTTTTAGTACTGAATACGGTAATGTACATTAATCAGTTCATAATTATTGTAATACAGTAATACATAATAGCGTAAAAAAATACTAAAAGTTTTCGTAGCCTTATGACAATTTTAAATGGCGGTCATGTGAGTCATGTGACCTGAAGAGCAGTGTAGCCAACGTCGCAACTATAAAGACTATGAAGTAGTGCTCGATGATTTGAGCGTAAAAACATTTCGCTTGCATTTCGTGGAATCAATTGTGCAACAGCAGCGCTTAGCGGTAATAGCCATGTTACTATCTATCACTCGAATGAAATTTTTGAGTGCTGTAGGAACAGAGAATTTCACACTTATCTATTTAGACTCGTCCAACACCCCTTCGAAACGGGCGAGTTCAAGTGGTAAATGTAAAGATATCATCTCTGCGCATTGTTTGCAAGGTCCAAGTGACAGCTTACCGATGGTACCCGATATAATCAGGGACATAACGGGGTTTTTTTGCTTATGTTTTCACGTGTGAATAATGTAAAGAATAAACACGATATGCAGCATGTGCGATCTATGAAAACCACCCACATCTTCGTTCGACTCTTCCCTTTTGCATGAATGACTATTTTTATTTTTTTTCGCATAGCCAAAAGTGCCGTTGTTTTGATATTGCCGGTTATTTGGGTGCCAGATACGAGGAATTTTACTGTATGTTAGTTTTCAAAATCGTAGATTTTATTTCAATTTACTTTGATTCTTTAAATCAGACATGTCAAACTTGCGGCCCCTGACTCATCTATGCGGCTCTATCTTGTTTTATTTTACTTGGTTATTTAACGATGCTGTATCAACTACGAGGTTATTTAGCGTCGTTGGAATTGGTGATAGTGACATGATATTTGACGGATGAGGCTGAGGATTCGCCATAGATTACCTCACATTTGCCTTATGGTTGGGGAAAATCTCGGAGAAAACCCAACCAGGTAATCAGCCCAAGCGGGAATCGAACCTGCGCCCGAGCGCAACTCCAGATCGGCAAGCAAGCGGCTTAACCGACCGAGCTACGCCGATGGCTCTCTATCTTGTTATGGGGAAACTAATAGGATATGGCCCCCATTCAGAGTGTTCGTAAATTAAACGAGAAAATGCCGTACAGTGTTGAGGTTAAGTCAGTTAGTGATAAATGAGATGTCAGATATTGAGAAGAAAACAATTATCTGTATCATTGTTGTTTCTTCTTACTAGCAAACAAAATGTGTTTCTATAAATAAATATTGCTAATATATTACAGATTACATAATATAATTTCTTTTTCTTGCGACCCACATGATTTACACGATTTACACCCATATTATTTGGCCCAGTTGGGATTTTGAGTTTGTCATGCCTGCTTTAAATTCTCATCTTGAAACCATCTGTATGGTACTGCTCAAAATGAGGCAATCTTGGAAGAAAAACTGATGGGCACCATAAGAGCTCTTTGTATTGTATTGTATTGTATTTATTAACATTCCATGGTATTCAATACATTGCTTCACAGCTAGAATATGGAACAAGTCAAAAAACTTAATACTATTATAAAATCTTAATTTATAGTCACAGTCTAGATGAAATATATACAGACGAGATTTACAATATAGTCTACTAGTACAACACATAGTTTTAGTATCAATTTCATGAAGTGTTATTGAATGTCATGAATTCACCTACAGAATAGAAGGCATGAGAAATTAGGTACTTCTTTAATTTGGCCCTAAATAATTTTATGTTTTGAGTTTCATTTTTTATATCGATAGGGAGGCTATTAAAAATTTTTACTGCCATATAACGCATTCCTTTTTGATAGCACGATAGACTTGCCGATGGAGTATGAAAGTCATTTTTTGACGTGTATTTATGCTATGAACTGTTGAATTAGTTACAAAGTTTTCACGATTACATATGAGGAAGATTATTAATGAAAAGATATACTGACAAGCCATGGGCATTATTTGTAGTTTTTTGAAAATAGTCTTACACGACTCCCTAGATTTCGCACCTACTATTATTCTAATTACTCTTTTTTGTAATAGAAATATATTGTTACTATCTGTGGAATTTCCCCAGAATATTATTCCGAAACTCATTACCGAGTGGAAGTATGCAAAGTATATTATTTTTAAGGTATTGATATTTACTATCTTTTGCATAGATCTAATAGCAAAACAAGCTGAATTTAGTTTGGGGGTAATTTCTTTAATATGATTTTTCCAATTTAACACATTATCGATTTTTAAGCCAACAAATTTGGTTGTTGTTGTTTCTAATAGGGATCTATTGTTAATTATTGCGCTAGAAATTTGCGACGTTGAATTTGGACAGGATTTAAATTGAATTATGTTAGTTTTGTTACAATTTAATACTAATTTATTGACTGAGAACCAGTCACATATTTTGAAGAGAATTTCCTCTGTTGAAGATTGGAATGTGTTGGAGTTATTGGCTGTAATTACTATACTTGTGTCATCTGCAAATAATATGGGATGACCTACATCTTTTATAAGGGGGGAAAGATCATTTATAAACACTAGAAAAAGTAGGGGATCTAATATTGATCCTTGAGGAATTCCTGACTCCAAGTTAGGCATATATGTTGACGTATATGTCTAGTGTCAACTGCCATTTTACTAGGAGCGCATTCAGTTGAGTGACTTATTTGGCCGGGATTCTGCAGTTATGATGCACTGCTAGCTGTGAGAATATTATGGATTTATTAATTTGTCCTACAGAATAATCTCTGTAATGTTGACAATTAATATTTGAGGAGAAAAATTCGCTCTGGTGCTGGGGATCGAACCCGGGTCTCCTCAAATATTAATTGTCAACATTACAGAGATTATTCTGTAGGACAAATTAATAAATCCATAATACTCCATTCAGAGTGTTCATAAATTAAACGTGAAAATGGCGTACAGTGTTGAGGTTAAGTCAGTTGGTGACAGAAATAAGATGTCAGCTATTGGGAAGAAAACAATAATCTGTGTTATTGTTTCTTCTTACTAGCAAACAATATGTATTTCTATAAATAAGTATTGCTAGTACATTACAGTTTACATAATATGACAATTTCTTTTTCTTGCAACCCACACAATTTACAACCAGATTATTTGGCTCAGTTTGGATTTTGAGTTTGTCATGCCTGCTTTAAATTCTCATCTTCAAACCATCTGTATGGTACTGCTCGAAACGAGGCAGTCTTGGAAGGAAAACTGATCAGCACAATACGAGCCCTTGATTGTAGCAATAGTAAAAACAAATGAATCACATTCTCGAGTGCTAGTTATTATACATGTCTTAAGAATGTATTCAAGGGTGAACAAACAAGTCAACACAAGTTTATCAGATGTTCCAATTGCTTATGCACAATTTTCTGTTATGCAAATTATCTTGAATAATCGTAGTTTACCAGTCAATCTTCCACAGAAACGAGATAATGTCACGAAAGCAAAACCTGTCGATCCAAAAACCTGAATGAAAGAGTTACCGGCATTTGTAAAAATGGCACTTCTAATCATTTTCCCCCTATTACTAGATATACTGATAGATTATAGTGATTTTCTAGTTGTCAGGTTGAACATTCCTTTGCCAACTATGTATGGGATTATGCAGGGAAAAGTTTGGAAAATATGCATTCCCTTCTTAGCCAGTGAATCTGCCATTTCATTCCCTGCAATGCTGCAGTAAGACGGTATCCATTGTAGCGACACTCTTTTGCCCAGGTTATTAATATCGCTTGATGATCTTTCTGCGTTGCAATACATCATTGTTGACTGGAAGTTCCAGGTATTTTGCAATTGCAGATAGCTGCCTTAGAGTCAACTATTATTATTATTATTTTATTATTTTATTGAAAGCCCACACTGTTCTTGACATGTTGTGTTTTCTGTGATGATACAATGCACATTGACTTTCCTTATATTTGACTTTACAGGCGTGAATCGATGAAGCAGACAATAGCCGGAGATAAGACGACGAAAGAAAAATCAAAGAAAGCTGGAACTTTGCTATGTGCGAAGAAAAATCCAAAGAAAAAGAAGAAGAAAGCTCCATACAACGCGGCCTATAATGATGGAAGCTACCCATTGTATGCAAGCAACACGGTGGATGGTGAGTACCGACCACACGGCAGCGGGACAGGTTCAAAGATGCTTGGGGAGATAGATCGGCATTACAAGACTCTTGCAATGCGATAACTTAAAGCCAGTTTGAGGAAAGGGCAGTAGTGTTTCTTCTCTGCTGCAACTATCTTACCATGCTATGAAAACATGCAGAGGTGAACTGTATATCGTCGGCTTACAAGGAAAACATATTAAGTCAGAATTACTACTTCTGAGAAAGGGGTATTTTTCTTGTGACAAAACTGAATCTTGAAAATATTATTTGTAGGAACTTCTTTCTGTTTAAGTGTATTTCGTTTTCCAATTCTAAGTTCATACATATACATTATTTACATTATATACGTCTTTTTTCTCAGAAGTATTATTTTTTGACTTAACGTGTGTTGCTTGTAAACCAACGATATTATATTAGTGAGTATATAGTGCAAGCAGAGGAATTTACATTCATTATTCTAATCACATAGTTATTATTAGCAATATAGTACACATATTGCGAAGCAGGTTTCAAAAATGGGAGTATTTGAGAGTCTGATTTCTTGATTTTAATTCACGTTAAAAGCTTTTATCCATGACCATAACGAAAAACATGCTTTTACTAAATACTTTCGCGTTTGTAAAGTAGGCTTCTATTCAAGATTACTTTAATCCACCAGTGAGATAAAGACTTTACCTCACAGTTTGAACTTTATCTCACAGTTCATTAGTATTTTCCTAACACCCGGGTGCACACGTATACTTTTCCATTCAACTATTACTCAAGAAGTTAATACAGTATATTAGTTACTAGATGTTACTACCTCTACTTCTTTATTACCATTTCTTAAATATACATACACTCCATCTCCTTCTCTTTTCTCTATCTACTACGTCGTAATTTGTGCATTGCATCCATATCTAATATGTATTTTTTTTTTAATTTGTAATAATTTACCTTTTTGAACCTGCAAAGTTGCATTTATAGGATTTTATAACAACACGTGTTAGTCAACTGAGCTAAACAGACACGATGATTAATTACGTTTTAATATTCCTCTTAAGTTTACAGAAGTAAAATATGAAATTATTTTAATCACATTAGTCCTGTGAACACTTCTAAATAATCCCTGAAATTTCAAAAAGATGAAAATATACGTTTAAAATGAAAAAATATATATTAAAATTATATAATTAATTATAATTTGTTATATATCGAACGCCTTAAATACCATTCTTCACTAATCATGGCCTCCTACATCATGACCTACCTAGTACACATATCGATTCTAAAATCCATGCCATGATATGTGATTATATGAGGACTTATTTTCAACATATTTTCTTTTATAAAACAAAATTTTTCGTTATGTCATGGATAAAATTACGTATGGTACTTGTGAGCATGATCTTTATTGCGCTCGTGTAATTTAAGCACTGATGCTTAAATCTTTCCACTCGCGCAATAAAGATGCACTTACCTCACAAGTACCATAAATAACTATTATTTGCAATAGTTTTCATGTGCTATACAATTAGGGCAAAGTACGAACCTCTATGACCACAGGGCTATAATAGGAGAGAGGGTCTCATAAGCCGGATTAAGTGTAATCTGTCAAGAAGCTTCTTGTGGCCATGAGCAGAGCATCCCGTTTTTCGCTAATGCACCCCATTGTCCTGAGAAAAGTCTTCGGGACAGCTTTCCGTCTCATATTTTAGAGTTCTAAACTGAGAAAAAATGTAGAAGTTACATTGTTTATTCTACATTACAAATTACAAGAGTGATGGCAACACCAAACGTTTAGATGAAGTCTGGGTGGATCTTTTTAAAAGTACTGAAGGAGAACTCTCAAACTTGAAGAAGGTAGTGGAGTTCATTATGTGTATCCCTGGAACAAATGCGTGTGTCGTAAGATTATTTTCCCACATGAACGCTCCATGGACTGATGAGAAAAATAAATAGTCTGTAAAAACAGTAAAATCAATGCTTGTTGTAAAATCATTCTTCAGTAAGGATTGTGTTGCTTTTCATACATGATTCTTCAAAATAAACAATTGTAAAGTGAAATTCATTCTTCAGAGAAATATTACAAGGCCAAGGCGGATTGATTTATAAGAATATTGTCACGTGAGTAGTGTATTTTGTAGCTATATTGTAGTACAAGATTTCAATGATCACCACTAGGAGCGCTGATTTATAGCATTGTTGACATTACTTATCGAATGCTTTTTTGAAAGATGGAACATGACAGGAGTGTTGCGATCAGAAAAACAACTGAATGTCACATAGCGTGGCAGGCCTGTTGCTATGGTAACAACAGTTGAGTTGCCAAACTTACAGTTCCCACATGACGAGTGCTTAATAGCTCTCTTGGCGACATTTATTGTGCACACAATGTTAGAATTGGTACATTTCGTGTTTGATTCTCTGTCGATTTTTGTATTGTTTTCTTACCTATGTGTCAATTGAAGACCTCCCTCAAAGAACATTGTATATCATATGCAAAAGCCATTGATATACAACGTTCTTTGAGGGAGGTCTTCAGTTGTCAATGAATGTTTTAATGTCAGCCACCTTACCGTCAATTGCTAGCTTCCATCAGCTGGCAGCATGGTAATCCATATTGGCAACATAGCACTGTAGTTCCAAGCTCGGCCACTTAACTGTCATGTCCCATCTTTAAAAAAAAAAAAAAACAAATGTAGTATTTTGTAGAAGTAACTAAATTTGAAATATTATATGTCCTAGAACCATCGTTAATAATTGGATTGTATGTGAATTCAACAAAAATGCCTTAAAAAATATTATATGTCCTAGAACCATCATTAATAATTGGATTGTATATGAATTCGTCAACAAAAATGCCTTAAAAATATTATATGTCCTAGAGCCATCATTAATAATTGGATTGTATATGAATTCGTCAACAAAAATGCCTTAAAAAATATTATGTCTTAGAACCATCATTATTAATTGGATTGTATATGAATTCGTCAACAAAAATGCCTTAAAAATATTATATGTCCTAGAGCCATCATTAATAATTGGATTGTATATGAATTCGTCAACAAAAATGCCTTAAAAATATTATATGTCTTAGAACCATCATTAATAATTGGATTGTATATGAATTCGTCAACAAAAAATGCCTTAAAAATATTATATGTCCTAGAGCCATCATTAATAATTGGATTGTATATGAATTCGTCAACAAAAATGCCTTAAAAATTATTATATGTCTTAGAACCATCATTAATAATTGGATTGTATATGAATTCATCAACAAAAATGCCTTAAAAAATATTATATGTCCTAGACCCATCATTAGTAATTGGATTGTATATGAATTCGTAAAACAAAAATGCCTTTAAAATATTATATGTCCTAGAGCCGTCATTAATAATTGGATTGTATATGAATTCGTCAACAAAAAGCCTTAAAAATATTATATGTCCTAGAACCACCATTAATAATTGGATTGTATATGAATTCGTCAACAAAAAGCCTTAAAAATATTATATGTCCTAGAACCATCATTAATAATTGGATTGTATATGAATTCGTCAACAAAAATGCCTTAAAAATTATTATATGTCCTAGAGCCGTCATTAATAATTGGATTGTATATGAATTCGTCAACAAAAAGCCTTAAAAATATTATATGTCCCAGAACCATCATTAATAATTGGATTGTATATAAATTCGTCGACAAAAAGCCTTAAAAATATTATATGTCCTAGAACCATCATTAATAATTGGATTGTATATGAATTCGTCAACAAAAATGCCTTTAAAATATTATATGTCCTAGAACCATCATTAATAATTGGATTGTATATGAATTCGTCAACAAAAAGCCTTAAAAATATTATATGTCCTAGAACCACCATTAATAATAGGATTGTATATGAATTCGTCAACAAAAATGCCTTTAAAATATTATATGTCCTAGAGCCGTCATTAATAATTGGATTGTATATGAATTCGTCAACAAAAATGCCTTAAAATATTATATGTCCTAGAGCCGTCATTAATAATTGGATTGTATATGAATTCGTCAACAAAAAGCCTTAAAAATATTATATGTCCTAGAACCATCATTAATAATTGGATTGTATATGAATTCGTCAACAAAAATGCCTTTAAAATATTATATGTCCTAGAACCATCATTAATAATTGGATTGTATATGAATTCGTCAGCAAAAATGCCTTAAAAATATTATATGTCCTAGAGCCGTCATTAATAATTGGATTGTATATGAATTCGTCAACAAAAATGCCTTAAAAAATTAAATCCTACAAAAACCATTGAAAAATTAGGGGCCGTCTTAAATTCGAGGTCGTCTTGTATTTGGGTAAATATAGTAGAATGTAAATAGCATTTTCACGTAGTACAGAAATGTGTGTAGGGAAGAAAGGCGTGGACAGAGGTACTTCAGTGCTTGGCGACAGTAGCTGATCTGTATCTTGTTGCTGAGCATGCCTGTGTTGCAGACTACGACGTGGACGAGATCCTCACCTACGAGGAGGTGTCGCTGTACTACCCGAGAGCCAACCACAAGAGGCCTATCGTGCTCATCGGCCCACCGAACATCGGCAGGCACGAGCTGAGGCAAAGGCTGATGGAAGATGCAGAGAGATTCGCAGCAGCAATACCACGTGAGTGCAGCCAACTTTAAACTTCTCTCTCATTGGAGTTGAACAGTTATCTGCCTCTCAGAAGGTGGTGTGAACATGCTGAACCTTGTAAAACAGTATGTTGCTGCCATCTGTGCTCCTTGGCTTTTTCCCTATTCTCCTTTTTCCTTCTTTTTTCCTCCTTCATCTCCCCTCCCCCCTGCTATTTCTCTTATCTCATTTTCTTTTCCTTATTCTTAGGGACCGTATCTTTTGGTAAAATGAATTGAATGATTTTGGTGTTAAACTTGCCACTATTTCAGTGTATATTTCATGAAATAAGTTGTCAATTTGGTGAGTACTTCGTGAAATAAGATGTAAATTAATTGTGTTATGTTGTTGTTTTCTAATGCCAGGCATTTGACAATAAAGTCATTTGACCTCTTGCACTCCAATATTTTTCAAAGATATTATCATGACCAGCCACTGAAGCACAGATTTTGAGGTGTTCCGAATCCATTTCTTGGTTTGAGTTGCACAATGGGCAGTTAGGGGACTGATATATTCCAATTCTAAATTGTGTTATGTTAAGTTCATTCTAGGCCCATTCACAATGAAAATTAAACATAACCGTAACATAAACACAGAAGTTGGCTCCCAGGCTACCAAAGATTCACATAAGCATTGACATTAACATTACCGTAAGATGTTAACATGAGAGTTTGCAAACTCCAAACTTTCATGCTTATGCTTACGTGATTTGCAAACAGTACACAATCGTGGAGCGCTGAAGTATACGACAGAATATGAGGAAATGGCGTCGTTGTTATGTTTCCATTGTTACCAAGTATCTTTGCGGTTATGTTTATGTTCCCATCATGAATGATCTTGATTTTACCGTAACATTTATATTCTTAACTTAACGCTTACGTTATGTTTGATTTTCATTGTGAATGAGCCTTTAATGTAAACGTCAAGGCCCATTCACGTGAATTCACCTACAGAATAGAAGGCGTGAGAAATTAGGTACTTCTTTAATTTGACCCTAAATAATCTTATGTTTTGAGTTCAATTTTTATATTGATAGGGAAGGTGTTAAAAATTATTATTGCCATATAACGCACTCCAAGGCTTATTTGAAGGATTCGTAACAAGCTGTTTTTTTATGGTGATGGATTGTTAGCCTTTCGCCCAACCCCCAAGCTGGAGGACCACCCCTCATCGGCTGTCCACGACTGCTTATTCAATATATTCACAGCTACCCTCCATATCTGGGAAATGCCTGTTATTATTCGGATGAGAAGCTTTTATCATCCAGTCTGCTGTCAAAAAATCTGAAAGTTAGAATTTATAAAACAGTTATATTACCGGTTGTTCTTTATGGTTGTGAAACTTGGACTCTCACTTTGAGAGAGGAACAGAGGTTAAGGGTGTTTGAGAATAAGGTGCTTAGGACAATATTTGGGGCTAAGAGGGATGAAGTTACAGGAGAATGGAGAAAGTTACACAACACAGAACTGCACGCATTGTATTCTTCACCTGACATAATTAGTAACATTAAATCCAGACGTTTGAGATGGGCAGGGCATGTAGCACGTATGGGCGAATCCAGAAATGTCTATAGAGTGTTAGTTGGGATGCCGAGACGTAGATGGGAAGATAATATTAAAATGGATTTGAGGGAGGTGGGATATGATGATAGAGAATGGATTAATCTTGCTCGGGATAGGGACCAATGGTGGGCTTATGTGAGGGTGGCAATGAACCTCCGTATTCCTTAAAAGCCAGTAAGTATAAGGCACTCCTTTTTGATAGCATGATAGACTTGCCAATAGAGTATGAAAGTCATTTTTTTGACAGTAATAGGAAAAATACGCTTTATATGGCTGCAGTTTCAACATTTGGCATCATGAAATATCAACTTTTTTTTTGTCTATATCAACATTTATTCAGTTATCTTGCAAAATCTATCCGTAATTATCCTTGGCCCTTTGGTGCCGGATAAGAGGGATTCTACTGTATCACGAAACCCCACACATCTTAAGAAATGCACACTTTTGCAAGCAACAGTTTATGAACACGGAATGTACGAATGCTTTTCTTGCAGATACAAGTCGATCGAGGAAAGAAGGCGAGGTGGACGGGCAGGACTACCATTTCATCACAAGGGCACAATTCGAGGCAGATATTCTGTCTCGAAAGTTTGTGGAGCATGGAGAATACGAGAAAGCATACTATGGGACCTCATTGGACGCGATACGCAGTGTCGTCAACTCCGGCAAAATCTGCGTCCTCAACCTGCACCCACAGTCGCTCAAGATCCTGCGCAGTTCCGACCTCAAGCCGTATGTGGTGTTCGTGGCACCACCATCGCTTGAGAAGCTGCGGCAGAAGAAGATCCGCTGTGGCGAGGCATTCAAGGTAATGGAGTCCTGTCCACGCCAATACTGATGCCTGTGGACTTTACTTTCAACATTTACTTGTACAGTGAAATCTGTCCATAACGGAATTGCATGGTAACCAGAGGTCTGCATCGGATGTTTTCGCTCGAGCGCCAAGTAGTTCATAGCATAATCCGATAGGTAGCGCACATGCATGATGGGTAAAATTGTCGCGAGCGATAAATCCTCGAACAGTATAAGCCGAGCATTAGACATTCGTTCTTGTTACAGTGATGAACTGTGTAGTAACATCATAGATGTTTATCATTTCAAAACTTTGCAGTGTTTAACTAACCTCTCCATAGTACAACTACTACAAAACTTGCTTTAAAAATAATATAAATGTTGTAGGTAAAAGCTTTTTTTTTCCACACAGGAGTGATTTTGTTTTTACCACATCTGATAGATGTTATTGGATGTAAATGTAATTATTGTAAACAGAGAACACAATCACGATAATGCAAGAACCGTATCAAGTTTTCTAGTAATAATAATGATGATGATGATGATGATGATGATGATGATGATGATAATCTCTAATAATTAGTGCATCAATCTTTCCGTCTGTAACAGTTGTGCAGCATGATTATTTGTTTTATTATATTTTCTGTGACGTTATCTCTGTACTAATATTATTATTAATTACTACTATATCAATAATATTTTGTAAAACGTTTCTACATTGTCGCAGTATATAGGTGGAACATTATGTATGGACCTATCATATTATATATGTGGTAAATCAAATATTGAATAATTATTAATTAGCAATAATAACTGTATATCGAAGTTTTTCATACTATTTTATTTATAACTTCATGTTCCTGTTTTGGTACGTTCCATTAAACGTTTGTCATAAACACAGAAAATAAAGCCTTATTTTTACCGTGTGAGCAAAACATATGTGTATCTTATCTGTCGCCTTCCATACAAGATAAGACATATCGGTGAGATGACCTTGTACTGTGGTTCTATTTATTACGAGCGTATCACAACCGATCTTATCTCACTCGAGCGTGCGACACTCGACCGAGTTCAAGTGAGCGATTTAACTCCAATGCAGTACACTGATGGTAACACATTTTTTTTTTTTCCATTGAGTACAGGTTAAGGCAGTGGTTCCCAACCTTTTTGACTGACGACACACTTTGCTGAATGCCCACGATATCGCGACACACTTATTTGTTTTTAATAATACAGTGAAACCTTACTAAAATGTACCCTCTATAAAAAGAAAACCTGCACAAACGAAAAATAAATTTGGGAACGGAATGATTTGCTATGTAAAATAAAATGGAAAACTGCCTAACGCGAACACGGAATCATTTTTGGGCACCATTTAGGTAAAAAAACCTGACTAAAGCGGATAATTTTAAGTGTAACCGTTGCTAAATTCTTTTAATTAATCGAACTTTTAAACTTGATGGTGATGTCTGTTTGCAGGAGGACGAGCTCAAGGACATAATCGAGAAGGCGCGTGAGATGGAGGACAAGTACGGCCACTTCTTCGACATGATCATTATCAACAATGATACGGACAGGGCGTACCACCAGCTGGTGAACGAGATCAACAGTCTGGAACGAGAGCCACAGTGGGTACCAGCAAGCTGGGTCAGGAATACGTGAGCTGTAAGTTTTAGAAAATGGCTGCATCAGATGTAGATCAGTCGTTCTCAAAGTGTGCTCCACAGATCTCAGGGGATCCGCCAACACTTATCAGGGGACCCGCGGTTGGTAATAACCTACAGTAAAACCCCGATAAGATGCTGTTCAAGGGACCGGGTGTAAAACGCGTATTAACCAGGACCACGTATTAGGCGGGTATACTAATTTTGACTTATATACAGTATCTATTAGCATTTTTCTTTATTGAAATACATGATTCATGAAAGATAATACAGTATTACTCCATTATGTAATTACTGTACTGTACATCAAAGACATTTACAATATGTAAAAAAAAGTCATTTATAGTTGTTTGTCGTGTGCGTGTTCTCCAAGTCCTCATGTTTACCACACTTCAGTTTCTGCGATTACATCCTCCCGACATTGCAGCTGTAGTGATAGAGTCGCGATTTTTTATTATCGTTCTTAATGTCTATGATGGGATTCCTAATGAATCAGAGAGTTGTTTCTGAGTAAGAGTACTGTTCTAATCGTACTTTCGTAAGATTTCCAGTTTTTCCCACACAGAAAGGGCTTTTCGTTTAACACCCATTGTAATCACATTCACAGACACTTCAATACACTAAAGGACAACAAACTGCCCAGCAAAAATTTCCAGAATCTTATTACGGCCGAGTGAGGAATGCTGTTTGAGAGAGAGGGTTAGCAAGAGGGTGAGGTATTGTAACTGTATGTAGGCTTTAAACATGCAGATAAGGAGTCGAACAAGAGGGTGGGGTATACTAAGTATGAAGTATGAAGGTGTAAATGCGCAGGTAAAGGGTCGAATACCAATACTTTTTAGGTTAATGGCACCAGTGAGTTCAACGACCAAGATGTTTCATTGCTGTTACAGTACATTGCTGAAAATTACATCGAAAATATTGCACTAAAACAGCGTATTATGCGGGACTTGAGCACAACAAATGGGGTATTTTATAAAGGGGTTATATATGAAATGTGCAAGAACCAGACAAAAAAAGCGTATTACATGGGATAGCATATCGAGGTTTTACTGTATATATTTTGAGTTAGTCACTGTTTCAAATATTTAAATTTCATACACATTACATTACAATTAATTAGAAAAATCGAAATAAACAAGAAATATTGCTTTAAAATTATAAAAAAAAAAAAAGGCATTTATTAGTAAGAAAAACACCTTAAAAAAGCAAAATAGGCAAAATAAAAATTGACCCTATCACTTTGATTTACTCCAAATCACATTTATATCTATGCAAATAATGATTTAAGGTACGGTCACACGTCGCTACTTTTGCTGTGCAACTTTTGTACTGCAGCTGCAAAAGTTGCGTGTCGTGTTCTCACGTAAGCCAAAAGTAGCGCACTGCACGCTACTGGAGTTGCAACTGGAACTTGCGAGTCTGTTCACACGCAAGGCGCTACTTTTGCAGCCGCAGTCATGCTGCAGGTTTCCATCTCCGTGTTGACTTCTCAATATACATTTTGTGGTTATGTTCGCATTATTAAGAAACTCATGTGAAAGCTTACTTATCTATTATTTGCTTTTCTGTCCTAACTAGTACTCAGAAATTGGCATTATTTTTACTATAAAGCTTTTAAAAACGCCTATATACTTAAATGATAACCAACAGCATATTCACGTAATCAATGTTGGCAACCCTCCTGTTTGAAACTACGCTACAGAAAATTAAAAAAGTGAATTATATCGTCAGCAAATATGCTCAGACTGTGTTGTGCATTTAATAACTGTTACAGATAATTTATTTTCATCGCATCTAACATTAAAATACATCCAAACAATAAAAGTATCATTGGCACATTTGGGTGGCAACACTGGTCGCAACCGCAGCAAAAGTTTCAACAAAACCGATATCAAAAACGCTGCGCCTGCAACCCTGAGAGCCCTGTTCACACATCGCAGTACAAGAGTTGCGCAGTTTTTTGTACTGCAGCACTGCAAAAGTAGCGACGTGTGACCGTACCTTTAGGGGACATCACCAAATTAAAACTTACATGCATACTTATTAACCATAATATCTTGTATTTAACTTTAATTATTATATGTTATATTAATTACAGAATTTTGTACTCACCCTCATGACAGCAGCTGCTGGAAGTGTTGACTATTTTGCGTCACGAATGTTGTCTTTCAGTTGTTCAGTCATGTGAGGATTATTTGCAGACACTTACTTACTTACAAATGGCTTTTAAGGAACCCGAAGGTTCATTGTGCATTTAATAACTGTTACAAATAATTTATTTTCATCGTATCTAACATTAAAATACATCCAAACAATAAAAGTATCATTGGCACATTTGGGTGGCAACACTGGTCGCAACCGCAGCAAGAGTTTCAACAAAACTGATATCAAAAACGCTGCGGCTGCAACCCTGAGAACCCTGTTCACACGTCGCTACTTCTAAGCTGCGCGCAGCATGGAAAAGTAGCGGGCATCAGGTTCGGAAGCCGCTACTTTTCGGGTTGCACCGTTGTTCACACGTTGCAGTACGAGAGTTGCGCAGTTTTTTGTACTGCATCGCTGCAAAAGTAGCGATGTGTGACCGTACCTTTACTTCCACCCTAGATCATATATGTAACAGATAACTCGTCGCTATGTTAAAATCGGCAGCACTTTGAAGAGAACAACCGCCAGGATCGCCACCTGTCCGCCATAAACGAACACGAGATGACAGCACAGTCGTTAATGCAATTCAAATGGGTATTATGACGTGACTCCTTATGTAACAACTAGATGGCAGCGTAGTAAACCTGACAAAAGTTCTTAACCTCAAAGCCTATAACCCTGACATTAGAGATGGGTAAAAAATAACACAACAGTTATTTTGGAACTGTTCCGGTCTCGGAACTGTTGCAAAAATGAACAGTAGGTCGGAACCTCCTGTTCCGAAATAACAGTGTTCCGACTCCGAGCTGCTCACTTGCCCAGCTGTTGCGGGCTCGCAGTACCGCGTTGCACAGGGTATGTTCCGACTCTCTCGGAACTGTTGCAAAAATGAACAGTAGGTCGGGACCTCCTGTTCCGAAATAACAGTGTTCCGACTCCGAGCTGCTCACTTGCCCAGCTGTTGCGGGCTCGCAGTACCGCGTTGCACAAGGTATGTTCCGACTCCGAGATAACAGTCGGAACGTCGGAGCTTGTTCCGATGAACCGACAGCTGCAGTTACACTGTTCTCGTTGTTCTTTATGTTATACTTGGAACTTCGTTGGATGAAGTTGGTACTTGAAACTCTCACGTGGTTGGAGGGGGGCGCATGGAAATTGAAATCCTTGCGGTGGCGCGAACTTTAATATCAACATTTGTAAGACTGGCCAATCATCTGTAATGTTATAGTAAGTATTTAATAATCTGTAATATTCATTCCCGCTTTATGGTTTATTTCACCATTAGTTGACTAATTCTGTTTTATAAACATTCTACAAAGTCATAAAGTACGCATACTATTATTAATTCATTGATCAGCTGATTCTATACAAAGGTTAAAGTCGTAAATGGTAATGAGTGGTTTAGTTACAATGTCTGTATGTCGTTTGTTGAGGTTAAGTCTGACAAGCACAAGTTTTTGTGCTATCTTCTCTGTTATCAAAGAACGACAAAAATGTTGTAACATTATTTGTTGGAAACTACCCATATAAGTACTGATTTGGAGAGCGAGGTTTAATGCGAAGTTTAAATTACACTTTGGTAAAGATGCGATTCCAACATTTTACTAACCCACTGCGGGGTTTCCAGGTTTCAGTACTGCCAATATATATGTTTTTTATTTATGAAATTGTAATATTTATTATTATTATTATTATTATTATTATTATTATTATTATTATTATTATTATTATTATAACTGCATTAAGAAAAGTAAAAATAAAAATTAATGATTTGTTTTTTTTTATTATGTAATAGAGAGAAGAGAAATTACATACCATATGTTTTAAATGTTATGTTATTTTTTTTAGTTGGCTACCATGTCTTTATAACTTTATGTACGAAAACAAAGTGTTGTATTCTGTCCTTGTAGTCAACAGCTGTTTAATTACTAACATTAAGCTTTTGAGTTCTGTCCGCATGCACAGCAATTTTCCAAAATCGATTCGAATGTGCATTGCAGTGCCATCTATAGATAAGAATGTGTACTATGTCATGCCTATGAGTGCTCCAGTGTGAGCAGCATGGTAAAGAGGGAGGGTACTGTACCGTTCGTTTGAACGACTCAACGACTCCGACTCATCACCACTGGTGACTGTTATTTCGGAACTGTTATTTGGAACATAGTATTTTTTCGGAACCGGAACAGTCGGAACTGTTCCGGGAAAAGAACAACTTCGCCCATCACTACCTGACATATCTGTTACATATATGATCTAGGCTTCCACCCAGTAAAAAAGGCATTTTGCCAAACATCCGGGCTCTAGCCATAAGATTGATAAAATGGTTACATGACTGTAATGGCAGTGGGACGTCCTGTAGAACTGAGTTTCGTTGTTGCAGACGGCTGCACTGCCGTGGAGAGGACAGCTGCCTGCCTGCCTGTGTGCGTGCCGTGCCGCTTGCTGCTCGTCGTGTAGCAAGCCCGCACATCTCACGTTGCCTTCGACCCTCAGTTTCTTACTGACTCCATTTTGCATAACAATTGTTGATACTCATTGCCATCACTCGTATCTGTCACATTGACACCCGGATGGCGTTCCGTTGGCCCGGTCTGTCTAGTTTGGTGCGACACTGTTCCCTATCTTGTCAATTTTCAGTAGCTCGGTGGGTGTGTCACAGTTGTAGCCATTGAATAGAACCGGGGTCGCCCACGAATAGATATATGTTACATGTCCTCGGTTCCTTTGTTTTCGGGGGAGCGAGCGAGCGAGAGGGTGCTACCAACCATACAGCAATACACTACAAGTCGGTCGTCTCTTGGATGTTGTGCACCAAACAGCAAACAACCCCCTGAAATCTTTGTAAAAATACTTCCCCGACCAAGTTTGTTTATATGAAAGCTAAATTATTCATGTTGTTTTCATGAGGTGTTAGATAAAGAATGTACAGTTATTTTATTATATAATATTAATATTAAAAAGATAGATTTCCAGATATGTATTGTTATGCTCTTGATTTCTACTTTAAAGAGAAGAGTGGATCTTTTTTTGAAACTGAAACTGCTCAGACTTAGCATCTGTACATAGAATAAGGGTGCAGCGTTGATTGGATTTATTATCATTATCATTATCCAATTATATTATGTACTTATTATAACGATGTATATTTCTGTTGTGTAATTCTTTAGTAAACAGTGCCAGTGTGACTCACCTGCCTTTCTGTCTGTCCTATGACCATGCGTGAGGAAACTGTCAGTCCTTTCACTAAATAATTGCTTCATAAGTGAACCGATTTAACAAAACCCGATTTGTCTAAGATACTTCGTACTAGGTTCGGTCTTTTGAATCTGGAAAACGGAACCTGAGAGGAGTTATGGTAGAATGTCGTCGAAATCTCCCACAATATAATAGTAGCAATTGTAAAATATGATTTGTTTACATTCTGTTAACTTAATTTTCACGAAATTCTGTGTGGACGGTGAACACAAAATCCATTTCCATTCAGCCGGTTCTGGTACGATGAACTCCTTTGCTCCATATTAGCATTCGGGATGTCTGTTCCTCCACCCTGCAGTACCCACTTCTCTCAAGTCTTCTTGCCCAATAAATAATACATTTTTATAGCAGGCAGAAGTCTCGTTTTTTTCTCTTGACTGGATTGAATGTCTTAGTTTATTTTCATATGCTTCCAACATCACCTTCGAGATCCTTCCAGCAAGTTTTTCTGGAAGCATCATCTCTTTTGTGTAAAGGCTGGTTCACAATAAACCGGGAACGGAAACGAGAACGGAAATTATGTTAAAATGTATTTGTGAATCTCACATTTAATAGTACATTATGCAACGAGCCTATAATGGTAGTAATTAAGACGCGTGTATGTTTATGAAACGAGCGCAAGCGAGTTTCATAATTTTCATACGAGCGTCTTAATTACCATTATAGTCAAGTTTCATATGACTTTTTATGCTCGACCATATTTCTAACTTGAAATTATTCATAAGTATTTATGTTATTCTTATCTGACTGAGGAGCGGAACTGACCGTTTTTTTTATTGGGTTATTTTACAACGCTGTATCAACATCTAGGTTATTTAGCGTCTGAATGATATGAAGGAGATAATGCCGGTGAAATGAGTCCGAGGTCCAGCACCGAAAGTTACCCAGCATTTGCTCATATTGGGTTGAGAGAAAACCCCGGAAAAAACCTCAACCAGGTAACTTGCCTTAACCGGGATTCGAACCCGGACCACCTGGTTTCGCAGCCAGACACGCTGACCGTTACTCCACAGGTGTGGACCGGAACTGACCTTGTGCAATACCTCGTAAATTGTGAGATGTGCGCAGACGCGAAAGTATTGATTTTTTTCGAGAAACAAATGTTGACATTGACCTTGATATAATCTAGAGAGTAAAATAAACATTAATCTTGATATAACCTTGAAATTGAATTAGACATTGAAAAACGAGATGACAAATTGAATTTATTTGAATGTTATTTACAATTAACGCTAATTATTATTAATCTAATCTCGCGCTAATTATTAATCTGATCTGCGCTAGTTGTCTTTCGATTGCATATCCGAGAATAATCGATACTTGGGCTTTCATATTGTTACAATGGTATTTTCTGATTGGTGGAACACCTGAACATTAATGAATAGGTGTACTTTAATGAGGTCCATTAAAGGGCTGCTACCAGGTGTATAATTACTACATTTCGGCATGATCGAGCATAAATACATTTATTTTAACAATATTTCAGTTCTCGTTCTCGTCGTTTCCATTCCCGGTTTATTGTGAACCAGTCTTAAGTCTAACGAGCAGAGCCGTGTTTTTATGGCGATAATTTTTTTTTTTAATTTCGCGTATTATTTTTAAAAATTATTTTTTTTTTTCGTGTTGAATAAAGTATCACACTTTCGCGATTATGGGAGAAGCTTTGAACAAGCCACCTGATAATGGTGTTCTTATTTATCTAACACTATTACCAATCGTATATTTAATAGTTGATATACAATTTGTTATAACAATTAGAAATATATTATCCTTAAGTTGGGATGTCATTACAAATACAACTTTTCCTTTAAAAAATCATTACAACCGTAATTTTTAAGTTAAAGGTGTGAAATTTTGTGTGCATAAAGACAAAGAACTGTATTCAATGGAAAAAATTTAATGGAATACCTATGAGTGAGACATGTGCATAAATATATTATAAAACATTTAACAGTTATGCCCTTTTTGTATGAAAGCCATAACATGAATCCTAATTATGCAATTCGTTTGAAATTTTTACTGTATGGAGTTAACACTGCTTTAAGATTACTGAACTATAATAAATACCATATGCATATTAGTTTTTTATTTGTAAAATTTTGAACTTAGTGTTGCAAAAATAATAATTTTTTTCTTCATATAGTACTCTATAAATAAAAATGTAAGTAGTGAATTATTATCATTTTAGTTAAAAATGTTCAGCAGGATATAAAGAACAACTTCTAAAAAACTCATAGCACTGGAATTGATAGTTTTTGAGAAAAGAGTTTAGATCCCGCAAAAAATGTATATTCGAGAGAAATGCACTGAAAAATAAAAAAAAGGGGCGTGGTGGCAAGTGCAAAACGATTTTAATATACTTCCAGGCCGTTTACAAATATAAAATTTACACACAATGTAAATTACACTATGTAAATTAGAAAAACATACTTCCAAAAAATCAATTTTGACACCAAATTTATGGCATCCCCCACAAGTTTTCGAAAGAATTGCGATGTTTCCACTCAATTCTAACGTTACAAAATTTGCAAAGAACAATATCATTATCATGTAAATAAAACCTATGGCTACGGTATTCCACCACAAGAGAAGATGCACTTATTTCGGTTTTTTGTCTCATCTTTACACCATAACCTCACTTTGTTAACTAACTGTTAAACCTACCAAGTAGAATGAAAATATTTGCAAAAATTTAATTGTCTGGAATACAGTGCTGTTAAATTCCCTCTTTTGTGTTGAAATATGCGGAGTTGTTTAACAAGCGCTCATTGTATGAAGTACTACAATATTATAATCCTTCTTTTTTTTCATGCAGGCTGACAGGAATGTTCCCAAAGAGTGGTCAAGCTATTGACTGGCAGGCAAAAAAATTCTTTTATCCATGACCATAACGAAAAACATGCCTTTACTAAATACTTTTGCGTTTGTAAAGTAGGCTTTTATTCAACATTACTTTATTCCACTAGTGAGATAAAGATTTTACCTCACAGTTTGAACTTTATCTCACAGTTCATTAGTATTTTCATAGTACCCGGGCACACATGTATACTTTTCCATTCAGCTATTAGAAGTTAATATATTAGTCACTAGATGTCACTACTTCTTTATTACCATTTCTTAAATATACATACACTCAATCTCCTTCTCTTTTCTCTATCTACTACATCGTAATTAATTTGTGCATTGCATTCATATCTAATATGTATTTTTTTTTAAATTCGTAATAATTTAGCTTTTGGTAGGCGAGGAGACTTAAACCTATGAAGTTGCGTTTATAGGATTTTATAACAACACGCGTTAGCCAATTGAGATAAATTACGTTTGTGCGAGATCGTGCGTATTTGCTTGTTTTCCGTACAGAACCAATAGGCGGTAAGTGTGGAATACCACATTCAGTATTCTCAACGTAACACACATAACAATTTCCCTCTTCTTACCGCTTAAGCGCGACATTCATTTTACTGCTTTAGGCTTTTAACATATTATTTTTAAAGACGTTCAACATAGTAATAATTATAAATTGGAAACTTACCACTGCAATTTCACCTAAATTGCACTGTTAATTATTGATTTTAAATATTTGCAAAAATTAAGTAAACTCTACTACTCCACTAAAGTTATTGCATTCGTGATGCAAGTAACATTAAGGAAGCCGTGAAAAAATCAACAAGATTCCAGATGCCGATGTTATTACTGCAATATGTTATATAAATAATATTGTTAAAATATTAAAATGAAAAATAAATCATTACATAACCTTACCGTTTGTTTTAAGTTCGCATTTATAGAATGGGGGAAAAAAAGACAGATGTATATCATGGCCTGCTGGAGTACAGTAAACACAGAAAACATTTTATAGCAACAATGTTGAAGAAAGATATTTTGGTTTTCCGAAGTTGCCGTCATTAAACAGAAGCCAAGATGGAGATTTCATTGCAACTAATTAGAAATTCGTCTTTCAGGTATGTAATAAACGATCATCGCACAAAATAATGTACGATACACGAGCGGTATGTTTGTTTTCATGTTCTCAGAAATTGAAAAAGCTCAACTACGTTTCGCTTTTTCAATCTTTTCCTCGAACATGAAAACGTCAACATACCGCTCTTGTAACGTATATTACTATTTAATATTCCTCTTAAGTTTACAGAAGTAAAATGTGAAATTATTTTAATCACATTATTCCCATGAACACTTATAAATAATCCCTGAAACTTAAAAAAGACGAAAATACACGTTTAAAATGAAAAAAATATATATTAAAATTATATAATCAATTATAATTTGTTATATATCCAATGCCTTAGATACCATTCTTTACTAATCATGGCCTCCTAAATCATAACCTATCTTGTACACGTATCGATTCTAAAATCCATGCCATGATACGTGAATATATGAGGCCTTATTTTCAACATATTTTCTTTTATAAAACATAATTTTTCGTTATGGTCATGGATAAAATTACGTATGGTACTTGTGAGCATGATCTTTATTGCGCTCGTGTAATTTAAGCACTCATGCTTAAATCTTTCCACTCGTGCAATAAAGATACACTTACCTCACAAGTACCATAAGTAACTATTAGTCAACGACAGTAAATCTCAACGTATTTAAATAATGATATGTCAAAAGATTTAAATATATCCGAAGTATTTTAGTGCAAAATTAGATATCATTTACTTTTATTTTTCGTGTTTTTATTTTTTGTGTAAATTATGCCTTTGGAAGAAAACGTAAAATTCGCGAATATTTGCTTGAAAAATATTGTCATAGATAAACTACATCTAACTGCTACTGATAATTATTTTATCACGTGTATTGCTGGTACCAAAAAACACAGCTCTGCTTTGAGAAATATGATGCAAGAGGTTGATTTTACGAAGGAAAAAAAATAGTCTGAAAAATTTCTTTTCTAAATTTATGCAGTTGCAATTTTTTGAGAGGGGTGCCATGCTGTATAAGCGAGGCTGACGTGAAATAGGACACAAACTTATATTTGGAGCAAAATAGCATTTCTCTAGTGTAAAACAGTAAAGAACTACTTGATTGTAGTGTGGGGGAAAGAAGGGCTTACCTGCATACAAAGCCATGCAGACAGGTGTGCACCAACTTCATTTGTTGATTTTGAAGAGGAAATTCTGTTATTTGCAAGGTGGTACAGTAAAACTCTGTTTATCTGAACGAAAGGGTGTGAAGACATTTTGAATAACATGTTTTTCAGATAATCCGTTTATGGGTTCTATCTTTGTTAGTGAAGGGAAGGCGATACATTATTAATAAATGTAACATTACGAAACAAAAGCATGCAATTCATTACAATACATATGCTGTACATGAAGGTTTTACACACAGTAATTGGTGATTTTATTTTTCTTTTTGTCGCAACACTTACAAGCAGCTATATCATGCCACTGTTTCATGAGCAGTATGTTAGCTGGTGTAGATTCATTATTTTGTTGGACGAAACATAAGGATCACAAAGTGAATATGTGTGGAATCAGTTGTCACATCTCATTCACCCATAACTGTTTTCACAATTCTTGGGATAGCTAGAGGGCAGGTGGAACAAAAGGTATGTAAAGAAAGAATAACTTTCACTTGACAAGACCAACATACACCCACTGGGGCCACTATGGAACCAAAACAAGTGAACTGAGGGTGTGGGAAGCAGATTTGTCTACCTACAACATCAGACTATTTATATTTATTTTTAACCTTGTTGTGGGATCTCATTGGCATACATTGATAGACCTTTGAAACATAGTCATCATCATCATTGGCACTACAGCCCATTATGAGCCCTGGGCTCCCTCACAAGGGAAGGGTTTCGGCTTGAACACGAATTTTTGGTTAAAAATTTGTACAGACGCTTACCTCACAATGGTGATGAAGACCGTAAAAGCATTCATTTGTGTAACTCTCCGTTTGGTTGGTATTGGTCAATACACTTCTTTAAAAATGTACGTGAGGATTCTCTATAAAATGCATGAAACAGCATGGAGCAGAGCAATAAGCACAACACGCAGAAGCAACACCTGAACAATCTTCTGAACCACACTCCAGTGCTGAAAAATCAAATGCCACCTGAATTACATTTTTGAAGTCCGAGACTTGTTCAGGATTCACGTAACCAGCTGACTGCCAGGAATACTGAAGCATAGCACGGTATACTGGAACAGACAACTGGTTATGAACAACAGAGTGCATTTTCATTATAAACACTCGATTTCCCAAGTTAAGTTCTGGATTCTCTGCAAGAGTCCTTATGCAATCTGTTATCCTTCGAGCATATATTTTGTATTGTGTAAGGAAATAGATATTCAGAGGCTGGATATATTTAGTTTTTTAGGTGGAATGATCATATGTTCTATATCCTAGCCTTGGAATGATTCATTTATTAGGGTTGCGTCCTTGTGCGCATTCAATGACTCACACAACAGTGTACACTTTTGATTAGCTGCAATATTTTCAGACAGAACGTTGGAGAAAAATGTTCTTAAATGGGCTTTAGACATTTTACCACTCGCACTAGCTTCTAGGCTAGGCTAGGCTTACGGGTAAGGTGTCCCATCCCCTTAACTTGTGCAGTGCTCTCCCCACCCCTCAACTTGTACAGTGCTCTAACAGACAAACCACACATTACACAAACGAATGCTTTTGGGAGCTTTACATAGATGTAAAGATGGGCCTGTATACAAATTTTGGATACGAAATTCCTGTTCGAGCCGAAACCCTTCCCTTGTCAGTAGGCGTTGCCATCTGTCTCTGTCCTGTGCAACAGTCCTCCAATTCCTGTATCCCAATCTTACAAGATCCTCCTCCACTCCGCCAATCCATCGCAGATGTGGTCGTCCTTGTCTCCTTTGACCTCCGGGATTTGTGAAAATAATTCTTTTACAAGGTTCTGATGCATCCATTCTCATTACATGTCCCACCCACCTCAATCTATTGGTTTTAATAATTATATTTATATTATTGGGCTCTTTAAACATGCTATATAATTCCCCATTATACCGTATCTTTTTCTCCATAATCCATTTTAAAAAACTGGACCATATATTCTTCGAAGAATCTTCCTTTCAAAAATTTCAAGTCCTCTCTCGTCATTCTTAGAAATGGTCCATGTTTCTGAAGCATATATCAGGGTTGATCTCACAAGTGTTTTGTATACGCTGGTTTTTGTTTTCTGTGTAAGGGCATGTGATTTAAATATTTCTATAGTCCGAAATAAGCTCTATTCCCACATACCAACCTGTTCGAGATTTCCTTAGACATGTTATTGTCATTTGTAACCAAGGATCTGAGGTATTTAAGTTTGTCGACCCTTTCAAATTTATAATACACTATCTGTATACTGTCTGCTTTACCACCTGAATTTCCACCAGTTGCCACCATGTACTTGGTCTTTCCCTTGTCGATAACCATTCCCATTTCTTTACCTGATTTTTCAAGAGCAAGAAATGCTTCTTCCACATATTTTAAGGATCTGCCAATGATGATTATGTCGTCCGCAAATGCCATTACCTGGGTTGATTTATAAAAAATATTACTTCTGACTTGTACTCCAGCTTCCGAATCACTTGAAACGTAGTACACAGTTATATTTTAGGCCTTTTTTTTTTAGGAAAGCGGGGAGTGATGCCTGTGGGATGAAAGAATTTCAGTACAAATTTTAGTTCAATATTTTTAGGCTTTTAAAGTTCACAGTGGAATAAAAGTTTCTTTTGTTATACAATAAATCATTTTGAATTCAGTGGTATAAAAGACAACTAATTAGTTTCCTATCCAAGTGCAAAAGAAAGGCCCTAACTGCAAGGGCGCCCACAGGATCCAATCTCAATGATAGCAAGATGGTTAGAAAATTAAAGGAAATGGATGGACGAGGAGAGAGAAAATTGGACATGAAAAATAGCCAGTTCTGAAATCTAAATTAGCTTGCGCATGCATTCATTGTTTAAAGCACTTGCTTTTGTTGAATTTTTTACCGAGGGTTTGAGAAAACATGTATCGAGCATGTAGAGAAAAATAAAAATATCAGTGGTATTGCTACCACTGACTACCCCCTGAGCGCCCTTGCCTAACTGATAACCTGCTTTCCTACTTTGTTAAATGTACCTCGATCTTCAGGTGCACGTTACCTGCTATTGTCGGACCATCAGATCTGTGCCCCTTCAGCGCTGTCGTCGTTCTTGGAAAAGTTAATGCCTCTACTCATGCCATTCCACCTGCTTTCCTCCCACCACTTCAAACAGCAGGCCACGAACCTTGCTGAATAGGGATGTTGTCAAACTTCCATCAAACGCTGTCATAAATAACTGGTCCTCCATGCTACAATATCATTTCTTTCAATCAAAATACATCTTGTATTTCTACATTTTTTAAACCTAAATCCCATGTCTTGAATCACTTTCCGTAGAGTTTCTCTCCAACCTTGGAAATTATTGTTTCTCTCGCAACTTCAGTAATTTCTTCAATGTTGGAAATTCTTTCTGCACGGTATAAAATTCTTGTATCTTTCTTCTTAAAATAAATCGGTTCATATCATCTACAAGAATTAAAGTTTCCCTTGGTCTGTTCTTCCCTGGTGATTCTAGCTTTTCATCTGAACAGACTCCCTCTCTCCAGATTTTCTTTATTAGGAGCTCTCATCTGCCTATATAAATTACATAAAATGTTGTATTATTAGTATTAGTTAAGTAAGTAATTTTAATACGTAATCATTTGAAATAAAATAAGCCCCACCTGTGACCACAGCTGCCCTTTTCATTGTCTGATTTATAGGAAACAGATATTGACCTGTTTGTTTCTCTTCATCGCAAAATGCTATTACGTACTTGCTTAATAATATTTCTTTCACCACTCCGTGCTACAGTATTCATGTTGAGTTGACAACACTGGACTGCAAGTGCAAATAAACTGTCCTGCAAGAAGGCTCAAAATTGTGAGTAGTGGGGGGAGAGAAAGGGAGAGAAATAGAAAAGAGAGAGATAGGAATGCAGGGAGAGAAATGAATTACCGAGGCTGAGAAGGAATAAGGGTCCAGTTCGCATATCTTACGGGGGCACAGATCCGATGATCTGACAATACAGTCTTCATTCATATACCTTGTTTTTTTTTTTTAAGTTATCAAGTAAAGTATATTGTAATTTCTGAAGCAAAATTTAGTTAAATATTTCGCCCTTAGTGAAACAGAAAAAAATATTAAACTTTGATTGACAATTTTTGCCATTTTTTTCGATAATATGTATTTTTTTCTTCATGTTATGTGTGTGATATTCATAAACTCCTAGGTCTCCTTTGTAGAATACAGGCTGCAGAAAACACTGTAAAAATTTCATGTAAATAGATTCAGTAGTTTCAGAGAAAAATGCACTAAGTTTTTTAAAAATATCAACTTAACGGAAAACTGCATTAAAAAAGAAGGTATGAATTACATGCGCTGACAAATTTAAAGGGCTTATCTGCAGAGATACCCCCACAATATATGTATTTTGTTTAAATAACAGGTTTTATATTTTTCTTTGAAACACAAAATCCCTAATCACCACCCAGTTCTCTTAAGCAAAATGTGTGTGATATGGTATGTATATTTACTTCACCCTTTCGGTTAAGCAGGGTTTTACTGTAGCTGTGTTTTGTTGCTGCAGGCTTGTTCAGAGAGTTACATCTATTTAGTTTTATATTTTTTGTAGTTTATTCGAAATAATAACTACCTTAATTTCGGTAGTTTCCGTCACAGCTCATCTACTCCAATGTAAGCAGTGAACATTGTGTGGTGTTTTATTTTCTTGTAGTATAATTTAGTAATGGAAAAGCGAAATTATTACTTGCAGGATAGTATGCAACAATGTCGCGCATAAATACAAAAATCTGAACTGAACAATGATCAAATACGCCTCTGAACTAAGATAGCCGTCACCGATGCGGATTTAGAACTGTTTGTGATGCCAAAATGCCAAAATAAATTTTAGTGAAAATGTGTTTTGATGTCAGTTAAGTTAGGAAAGTCATTTGATGTTGATACATTTGGTTGTTCATACTGTAAAAGGGACTTGGTCTGAGTTATTCAGTCACGAGAACTATTAGTATAATGTTTCAAGGTCAGTTGCCAGGAGTAGAGGTGGGAAATGAAATAAAAAATGAACAAAAAGGAACTGTTTAAAAATGCTTAAAGTTAAGATGGGGTTTTCATGTATGGTTACTGTTGAATATTCTAAAATTACTTAACATTTCACCAAGAAAGGACTGTAACAAAGTGGTCATTTCAGACAATCTGTTTGATAAAAAGGAAATAAAGATGCAACGTGGAAATGGAGGTATCTAAAATTTGATGGTATGTTTTTTAGGAGAACAGAAGAACTCTGCTGCTTGCAAGTGTAATGTTCATAATGCCAAGAATATTTACCCTGAATGGATGAGAGATTGACGCCTTTGATTTTCTAGATATCGAAGACATTTCTGAATTTCTCTTGAGCAAATTGATGTGTTTCTGGGTGGTTTTCTGTAGGATTAAGTTCTTTTGTAAAAACTTGTTTTTAACCAACGGACATTTCGTAAGTTACTTTCATTTGTTTAATAGTTCTTATATTTGTTTTAAGCATTAAAATTGTATTTATCTATAAAATTTCTCTAACTAAAAAGCTGATATTAAAAAAGATATTTGTAAATAAACAGTACCATGTAAAATTATACATACTTCCTTATTATATATTTTATGAAGTAAATATTAAACAGGCATTTTATGAAAACGGATTTTGTCGATGTCATTAGAACTTTGTATGGAAGTGAATCCAAACTCATGTCAAGAAGTCCAGGCAGTGTCTTATAAATCACGTCTTACGAATTGAGTATGGGTGGAAGACTGACTTCTTGTGGCACCAGAAGAGTAACACTTCTGCCATTGTTTATTTTTCCCTTAGAAAACTAACCTTACATTAATTTGTGTCCCATTTGAAGATTTCAAAAAGTGTAAACCGCGCCACTCTATAAAAAGTGAATGGTTTTCAAGAGTAGTGCACGTTGTTTATATGAAATACTTTGTTTAACCAATATATTGAGTAACAATTTTAAAAATCGTTGTATAATTGAAGTGGGTGTCAGACGGTCTTCCTCTTTCTTTTCTTTAGAGTGACCCAAAATGGTTTGAAGAACTAGGCCTCTTATTTGCCTCATCGTGTGCCCCCATCAACAGCTACAAACAGCTTAGAGGCAAGTATAAACTTGCATAAATTAACCGTTCCATTCCTTTTAAATCATCAGGATCTGAAGAAAAGTGTAGAATATGTAAACATTTTTTTTTCTTCTCATATCATTGTCAAATGGTACTTAAAATGGAAGAAAAGAAAACTTTGAACATCAGCTATTTCATGAATTAAATAAACATTTCTAAATATGTTTTTAAAAATTCATTTTACTGACCATATAACAAATCTGCAAGAATATTATTCTTTATGGTAATACACAATGTATTTGAATTAATTCCATTATTAAAAAAATTGCAGACAATGCACTCGACACAAGACAGTGCTATACAAACAGGTATGGAGGTAAATTTTCAAAGTTCTTTTGTATATACCCTATAAATGCTCTCAACATGGACTCGTTTTACTACCCTGCAGACGTCAATTTGATATCCCTGTTCGTCCCACATATCATTATCAAGTACTGTAATAATGCAGTGATATGGGCTCTCAGATCTGCCAGATTTATCAGAAATTGTGGCACAAACACAGACACGCCCACAAGTACAAATCTCTTGGTGTTAAGTCAGGAGAGCGTGGGGGCCAGGATAAGAGCTGTTTATTGTTATTCGCCACACAACCGATCCATTTGGTAACAGGGTATTCAGAAATTGCTGGACGTGTCTGTGAAAGTCGGGTGGAATGCCATTTTGTTGATGAATGAAATAGACTCTGACATACTCTAGCTGAGGCATCAACCATGTTGTAGCATGTCATACAGATTCACCCCCCATCACAGTGTTTTCACAAAAATAGAAAGGACTGTATACTTTGAATTTGGAAAGTGCACAGAAAACATTAAGTTGGGGAATTGCAAGGCCAAGGCTTTTTTGTCCTTCAAATTCGCACATTGTTGGCGATGTGCATCAGCCTCAGTTAAAAACGTATGTAGTAATCCTGGGTTACGCAACTATGGTGAAAATGTAAATTCTGTGCACCATTCATAATTGCTGGTTACTTACACTCACCTGACACCTTGTTTAATCAGGTCAAGTCTATGACTGTACAGTGTTTCTACAAAGTGACGAAAGGAAAGCATCCATGCCTCTGCAAAGATGATAGTCAACACCTAAAAACGACTGTGCTTACAAAGTTCTACATCGAAACGAACGTATCCTCTATTTTTGTGTTGCATTTGGATGATATTATGTTTGTGGGTTGCATTTCTTTGTTTTTCAGTGCTGTTAGGTAAAATCTTACTAAATGGAAAATAAAAAGCGAAAATGATTATATTCTGACAATGTTAGTCTAAAATATTGGTAGACCTAATTACCAGATTTAAATGTTATATTTAAAAAATGATAGAATATCCATAAAGGAAAAAAAAAAGATCAGTAGGAATGTGAGTGCTATCCAAGGCCCCAATTATACCAGAGAACTGTGCATTAGCCTGATGCCCAACCATAACCTCACTTCGTTCAGCTTAAGATGTAGTTGCATAGAATCGTAATGTAAGCAGCTGATTCATGGGAGAAAAGGACTGTTTGTGGATTATTTCAAAGAGACCCATTTGTTGTAAAAGAAATGACACTGTATATGGTAAACAAAATCCCTCCTGAAAATTCCTGTCTCCTAATTCCTCGTAAGAATTTTCTTTCCACTAATAAAAGTTCATGCTTACTGTCATCCTTATCCAGGTAATCCAAGTACAGTAATAATCAGCTGTGGATCTGACCGCCATTTTGTTTACCTAGACTTACTAATCTATGGTTATCTCCTTTAACTTCTTGACTATGGCCGGTTAGAGATTACCATTGTTAACCTCCTAACTGAGGTTGATGCATTGTAAAAATGTTTAACCAGGGTTAGGTGGCATTTTTAACCGGTGGTGACACTAACCAATGTTGATGCACATGTCCTAATGTGTCTATCAATTTTCCCACTCAGAAAAAAAAAAATAATCTCTGATTGAGGTTCTGGCTGATATGTAGGGGAGAGTTGCCTTATTTGTACCATTTTACACATTTTATTTTTTTATAATTTTAACTGATAAATGTTGAATCATTTCAATAGCAACATTTTAATTCCTGGTATGTTGGGAGAATTTTCCTTAAAAGAAAAGTTTACTTCAAGTTAACATAAAGTTATGACGTTCAGTTTTCTAAATGTCTGCAATGAGTACAAATTAGGCAACTGGTTTCCTAAATTGTACCACATACATCAGGGCATCAACGTTCTTGCTGTGGATGGTGTGTCCATCAAGCAACAGCAATACTGGCCTTTCTTTGGTAGGATGGACGGAGAAAATGAATTGTTGCATCCATTTGACAAACAATTCAGAGTTGATGTAGCCAGTTTCTGAAACTGTAATAATAATGACCGGTGGAGCACCAACAGACATCATAATCATGGGAGGAACATTTTGACCAGATGCACTGGCACATCGTTGTATTCACTCCTGTTTCTCCACTCGATATCACACCCACTTCTTTCTTGCCTTTCCTCGCTACGATTTTCTGTATCTTCTGTACTGTGGAGAAACTGCTTTCGTCCACATTGAAAATTCTCCTGGATTCCAATTTGTATCTTTCACTAATGTTTTCCAGCAGATCGCAGAATTCATAGACACGTTTCTTGTTGAACCCTTTCGTTCGAGCCATGGATGTTGCCTCTGTCTGCCTACACAATTTGGGATGCCTCTTCAGATAGGCTGTGCATAATACCATTTCTTCAATGCTTGGTCCTTTTCACGATTGAAATTAAGTGGCAGTCCATTTCTCTGAGCTATATCAAAAGAAAGTTTCCTAACATCTGTTGGAGTTAATCGAAATATCATTTATTCAAACTTTAGAATATAATTTTCAAGTTCATTTTCAATTTCTGCCGAAAATACTGTGGTTCTTCCAAACGATTTCACATCTCCATTAGCAATTACGTTTTTGTTTTTCACATGTTTTAGTAAATTAGGCTTAGACATATTGTACATTCGGGCACATTAATTTATTCCATGATCGCCATTCATATATGCAGCAACAGCAAGATTTTTGCCATTCTGGAATTAATGTAAAATGCAATTATAATTTGTTACAAAGGAAGAAACTTAAAAACGCCAGAACATGAAATGTGGAAATTATTCAAATAAATTCTAAATGCATAATTTATTGTGTTTATACTATTTTTATGTCACAGTAATTTTTATTATTATTTGTAATTAACGTTTGACGTGAGTATTTTAAATTCAGAATTGAATGTGTTTTATTTTATAAAAATAAAAATTACAGTATTATATTCATATTGAAATGATTAGAAGTTAATAAATTATAATTGCTGATTTAAATTAGGTATGTTTTTCTTCATACGTCACTATAATTTCAAACATTTATAATGAAAATTCTCTATATTGTACCGGTACATTATAGGAAACTGAAGCCGGTACAAAATACGCAACCTCACCATGTTTTCTTTGTTAAATTCTTGCTGCTTAACAGTTTCTAACAGAAGTCTGTAACTTAATGAGAATTACAATATATAAATGTAGTTTTAAATAATATATAGCATTGTGGACTTGCACTTACCTTTCGGAAGTAATTGTTAGCCAGGTAGCGCAAAAACTAGATTGAAACTACCTAAAACAAGTTTTTTCACTTCACGTCTGCACAACACAACCCACAGGCTTCGTCTCTCATAAAATGGCATATTTGTAGATGTAGTTTACGATGTTTGACATAGATGACAACACTTATCAAGGAACTAATTTTCAAGATGGTGGTACAATTTAGACAACGGTACAAATTACCCAACTCTCCCCTATATCTATTATAATCAATCAATCAAACTCCTGTATCTCCTCATCGGTCCCTATTTGTAGCCAACTTCTTCACTTCGCTCCATGTTTTCCCCTCCCTAGCAGTTTCCTCCAAAACTGTTCTCTTCCATGTATTTTGTATCAGGATAGGCGTCCTTGGTCCGTGTGTTTTGTTTACAAACTTTAACTAGGGCTATACTGTTCATTCACTGATGTTTTAGTTACAGGGTAGAGAGCGCTCTTCCCTTTTGTAAACAAAGTGCATGGACCAAGGATGCCTATCCTGATACAGCTACTTTATCCTAATTGTACTCATCACTAAAAATAAATTTTTTTACGAAAGTCATCTTGCATGAGATCGAGGAGTTGTGTGCAGAACTCATATTGTCAAAGATAGTCAACGGGTTGTAATACCAGGAGTAACTGCAGACTACTGACTTCTCCTTCATTTGTTTGCATAACTCATGCCAAATCATCATACAAAGGAACACCCAATTCTCTGCTGGAAGCTTGCTCACACACAAAATTGACTATTTATTATGATACCGGTACCTGTAATGAACTGGATGATTTGCTCTTAAACAAGCATCCATTGCTAAGAAATTACTTGTATCCTTGTCAAATAGTCTTCATATCCGATTGGTTTTTATTATTAATGACACTGTACAGTTAACCACTGATTTCGTGGAATGAAACTGAAAGGTCTCTTCTGTTGGTTGGTTATTTTACGACGCTTTATCAACACTTTTGATTATTTAGCGTCTGAATGAGATGAAGGTGATAATGCCAGTGAAATGAGTCCGTGGTCCAACACCGAAAGTTACCCAGCATTTGCTCATATTGGGTTGAGGGAAAACCCTGGAAAAAACCTCAACCAGGTAACTTTCCCCCTATTGGGAATCGAACCCGGACCACCTGGTTTCGCGGCCAAACATGCTAACCATTACTCCACAGATGTGGACCGCTTCTGTTACTTGATCCCTAATGATCGTTGGTTCGTTCATAGAAAAATTTTCCAAATCAGAAAATTAATATAGATATTCCATGTACTTATACTAGATAAGAATATAATAATAAGAATAATCCTGGTCATCCGATGTGTTACATCGATTTTTAATAGAACCCATTATACAGTTCATCAACAAATATCAACTTCAGTGGAAGGGTCATCTCGAACGAATAAATCGATGTAGAATTCCAAAAGCACTGTTTCATTACCATCCATATGGCAAAAGATCTCTAGGCCGTCCAAAGAAGAGATGGACTGAAAATTCTAGTTTGAGACTGTAACAGGCCACTTGGCCTATACTTGTTAGGAAGATGTTATATTTTATTTAACGACGCTCGCAACTGCAGAGGTTATATCAGCGTCGCCGGATGTGCCGGAATTTTGTCCCGCAGGAGTTCTTTTACATGCCAATAAATCTACTGACATGAGCCTATCGCATTTATGCACACTTAAATGCCATCGACCTGTTAGGAAGATGATGATGATAATAATAAGAATAACCCTTAAGCGTTTATTATAGTGCGTTTCATAAATAGAGAGGATTGCCTCACCAGGTTTTTTAATCAGTAGCAGGTCAGTTTTTTAGGAAGGAAAGAAGACTACCAAACGTTAAAAACAAAAACTTCATAATCCTGGTAGAACACTCATGTATGTATAATGTATTGTGTTATCCATAACAATCATAGAATTAGGTGGAATATTAGGTATTGCATTGTATTTATTAACATTCCATGGTATTCATACATTACTTCACAGCTAGAATATGGAACAAGTCAAAAAACTTAATACTACTATAAAGTTTTAATTTATAGTCACAGTGTAGATGAAATATATAGGCTACAGAAGAGGTTTAAAATATAGTTACTAGTACAACACAGTATGTTTTGAGTTTCATTTTTTATATTGATAGGGAGGCTATTAAAAATTTTCTACCCCCTTCTACGACTGGAGTTCGATGATACTGGCGTAAAACACAAACAAATTACTTCACTAGGTATACTAGGAGGGAAGAAAAGTAGTTCATCCATTTACGCAAACTAGGAAATATCGCGATTTTGAGTTTGATAATTTTCATTAGGTTTTTGTTTAATCAAAATACAGTACTGCATTAAGAATAAGTGTTTTTACTCACGAACTGAGTTATTCATGCGAACGTATTCATTATGCAGTGTATATTATACTGTCTACAGCACATTAGCATACAATATAGAGAATGAAGTTAAATTGAAAAATAATCGTAATATGGATATTTAAACACATTTTTGAAAATGACGGCCGTTCATTTCGATACAGGCTTCAGTTCTTTTGTGCATATTATCGCACTATAAACTATTGCATCTATTTCCAATTACCAGTTTCGTCCTTCGTACTAGTAACTCATGTGAAATAATTCTGTACCTGTTCTATATAAGAGTACCTTACGTACTGTAAATTCAATCTTCACTTTTGCCCGACCCGCACAGATAATATTACGTAGATGTCCAATTCCTAACAGAAATTAATGTTTTCAGAAAAGAGCTAAGACAGCCCAGCTTTTACAGAGGGACGAGCAGAAGCAGGTGGGGGAAATCGGGATGCGACGTAGGCAAACGGACAGTACCTGTGCGAAAATATGATTCAATATTGAAAGCTCTTTCGTCACTGGAAAATGCGAACATATTTCTGGAACGTACTACACTCATTAACTCAGTACTGTTTACTATATGCGGCCTTGGTTCTGTGTGGAGGACAGTTGGAACTTCATTAGTAGAAGGGGTGGGAGTGAAGTACATTAAAAAACTCAGGTACAATAAAAATTGCAATTTCTTAGCACTATAAATGACAATGACAAACAGATCATAACCCTCGTGGATAATGTTCTTGCCGTCTCACGAAACTACAGTGTTGCAAGTGACCTTTCGCGTAATGAGTGACTTATTTAATTTAATGAAATAAAGAGAATCTTATCTGAATTTCAGGGCTGTTGCCCAAAATGCCCTCCGTTACGTTCTGTACAAAAGGTGCAACGATATTTGAAGTTCAGATATATTCACTGGGGCCCATCTTCACTAATATTATGTACAGTAAAACCTTGGATTACGAGTAACTTTGTTTGCGAATGATTTGCAAGACTAGTGAACAATGAGGAAACGTTTTTGTTTGATAAACGGGCGATGTCTTGCAATACGAGCAGCACGATTTGTACGTAACTTGCTTCGCTTGTGAGCAACAGCAAGAGGCAATGGAGGGGATCTCGTCTGAGGAGGAAGAGGGGAAAGAGCGGACGAATTCCTTGCTTCAAATGAGATTAAGGAGGTGTGTAGAAATTGGGAAGCAGTACAAAATTTTGTTGGAATTCACCACCCTGATAAAGTTGTAACAGTGAATGCTATAAATCTGTTTAACGACAATGCAATGTCACATTTCCGCAAAATTCTCAAAGCGAGGCAAAAGCAGGTGTCATTGGATAGTCAAAGCAAAAGATTTCAGTCAGTCACGCAGTCAGAAGTGATTCCGTTAGTGATAGTGATTGTAAAACAAAAAGTTACACGCGAAATAAAGTGATTTTTTTTAAATAAAATGCATATAAAATAAATTATATTTTGCATCTCGAAAACTCGAACTGATGGAACATTTTACTTGTTAAATTTTTAATTCACGGGGGTTGAAATTAGTAAGAATTTGTTAGTTTTATGTCAGGCGCAAAATTACTATTGACCAGTTTAATTTGACAACACAGGGTTTGATGGTTGTATAGCCTCTGGAAAGTGCCATTGAAACTTGAAAAAAAGCAAAACAACTCGTACAAGTTCTACTTCAGTAGACGTTTCAACAAGGAAAATGCTTTGCTGTACTGTATCTACCCATGTTTAAAAATACGCATTTCTCAGTAGAGTGCAGACAGCTGAAGAAATACGAACAAGATGCATCAACTGTCTAGAAAGACCTATGGATTGTGTGTGGGAATAGCAGTGGCGTAGCATGAAATTTTGAGCAGGGGAAGCTAACTCAAGTTGTCTTTCGTGCAATATGAGAAAACGTATTACAAAAATACAGTCTTAAAATAAATAGTAGTCAATTTCAAGTCAGCAGTCGAAGATTGGTTGGAACATCGTAAATAACACCAATAAGACATGACCTCAAATGATACGTAGTAAAATATGATTTCACGGTTTACACATCTCTTAACAAATAGACACGTATACGTATAACATTAGCTCACTCCCTGTCATACTTAGAGAAATCACAATATTAGTATCATTACGTAAGTATGCGTCTGTCTTTTGGTTGTGTCCTTCATTGACAGCGAGGGAGTCTGTCATTTGTTTTTTAAATCACACTTTTGTTCGTAAGTCAGTTTTGATAATACAATTGTCCTAAAAAAATTCAAGTAAATTAGAGTCAGGAACTGTTATTTCGCTCATTATTTATTACATCAGCCACAATGCACACTAACACTTCAACTGAACACAACTCACGAAAAGGGATAACTCGGAAACTACTTATTTTAAATGTTAAAGTTAGTTTCTTGCGACTAGGGTAGTTTAGTTAGAAAGGGATGGAAAATCTGCGGGGTGGATTACACAGAAGAAACCGGTCTGCTTGGAAGCTGGTGTGTGCAGGCTTCTTGTTTACTGCTGCATCACAAATCATCCTGAGCTGCCGCATCACAATATTTAACGCGTAAATATAAATTCTATTAAAATTAATAAATAATTTTCTCCATAAACTGCAGGTTTATTATGAAATTATTATTAACTGGGGAAGCTGAGCTTTTTAGCTTACATTGACGCTACGCCACTGGTGGAATAGCTGCACTGGGCAACTGCTCTGAAATTCGGATGACTCACTTCATTTTCCTATATAAATAATTCACTAGTTTCACAAGTGATCATTTGCCATACTGTAATACCATGAAACTACAGGAATATTATCTGCAAGAACTCGGAATATGCTTGCCTGTCCCTTAGGTTTGACTCTCGATATTTAAGTAGCCTACACAATGATAATTAACAGTACTGTGTCACCAACAGTTCACTCATGTACAGCTTAGGACAAAAAACATGCTGCTGTCTTGAACTTGAAAAATTTGTCTATCTCCAATTTCGACTTTGTTTCCAGTGGGGTTTAAATGTGAGCGGGTTTGTGGGAAAATGAGTCTAACCTTTTATATTTATTTCAAATTTAAGGTTTTGTTCCTTTATGATATGTTATTGTCGGACCATCGGATCTGTGCCCCTTCAGCGCTGTCGTCGTTCTTGAATAAGTTAACGCCTGTACTCACTCCATTCCACCCGCTTTCCTCCCACCACGTTAAACTGCAGGCCACGAACCTTGCTGAATAGAGATGTTGCCAAACTTCCGTCAAACGGTGTCATAAATAACTGGTCCTCCATGCTACAATATCATTTCTTTCAATCAAAACACATCTTGTATTTCTACAATTTTTAAACCTAAATCCCATGTCTCGAATTACTTTCCATAGTTTTTCTCTCCAACCTTGGAAATTATTGCTTCTCTCGCAACCTTCAATAATTTCTTCAATGTCGGAACTTCTTTCTGCACGGTATAAAATTCTTGTATCTTTCTTCTTAAAATAAATCGGTTCATATCATCTACAAGAATTAAAGGTTCCCTTGGTCTGTTCTTCCCTGGTGATTCTAGCTTTTCATTTCCTGCACAGACTCCCTCTCTCCTGATTTTCTTTATTAGGCGCTCTGACCTGCCTATATAAATTACATAACGTCTTGTATTAGTATTAGTTAAGTAACTAATTTCAATACGTAGTCAATTGAAATAAAATAATCCTCACCAGTGATCGCAGCTGCTCTTTTCGTTGCCTTATTTATAGGAAAGAGATATTGACCTGTTTGTTTCTCTTCATCGCAAAATGCTATTACGTACTTGCTTAATAATATTTCTTTCGCCACTCCGTGCTAGTGTTCATGTTGAGTTGAGAACACTGGACTGCAAGCGCAAATAAACTGTCCTGCAAGAAGACCAAAATTGTGAGTAGTGGGGGAGAGAGCTAGGAATGCAGGGAGAGAAATGAATTACCGAAGCTGAGAAGGAATTAGGGTTCAGTTCGCATATCTTACGGGGGCACAGATCCGATGGTCCGACAATAATTATGTATTTAGTCATTTATTCCTGAAATTTACATGGTTCATTCAATAAATAATTAGTGGCAACATTTGAATTAACAACAAAGAAAACATTTTTGGAACAGTCACATTGTTGCAGTGCTCAGAAATAATCTCCTCCAACATGAAGAACCCGTCTCTATACCTCAGGGAGATGACGGATGCCATCCACAGCGTCTTGTTGTACTAATCTTCGAACAGACTGCTCTACTGCTACTATAATTGCCTGTCTGGTTCCAAAGCGAACTCCTCTAAGTGGTAATTTCATTTTCGCGAGAAGGTCAAAATGACATGGGCTGATATCTGGGGAGTATGGAGGATGCTTCAGAATTTCCCAGTTCCATCTGCGAAGCAAATTAACCACAGGGGCAGCTATGTGAGAGCGAGCACCATCATGTAGCACAATAGAATGAGAATTCAGGAGATTTGGACGTTTACGGCGCACCGCTGGTCGTAAATGGAGTTCCAGAAAGTAACTGTAATATGCATCATTCACATGATTTCCCGCAGGAACTGAATGAGTGACAAGGACCCGTCAAAATCATAAGCAACAATGAACATGACTTTAAGTGAGTCCTGTTCTTGCCGATACTTTTTTGGCCAGTCATCATTTGATTGTCTTTCAATTTTGGTTGGTAGCATCGAACCCAGATTTCAACTAAAGTTATGATACTCGAAGGAAACGCTCGCCTTCACGTCCATAGTGTTCTAAGTGCAATCTCGCTTTTTCCATTCTCTGCCAAATGTTTTCCTCTTTAAGATTGTGTGGAACCCACCGAGCGCACATTTCCCTTATCTTTAACTTCTTCTTAAATATGTGAAGAATCGTACCAGGAGCAATTCCAGCTTCCCTTGCTAGTTCAGTAAAAGTCCAACAACGGTGTTCTTCCAGCGTTCACATGCACGTCATCGCTTGCCGATTGCTGTCTGCCAGCTTCACGTTTTTGATGAACATCTTCCCTCTTGTTGCAAAATGCATGTGCCCACCTATACTAAAAGCCAGGTTATGGACAGACGAAACAGGAAGTAGTAGGAACGGCGAGAGGAAAGTGCGGGTTAGAGGGGTAGCCTGTGCAGTGATGACACGTTGAGTGTGGGGGATGGAGGGGAGAACGAGAACCGAGCTTTTCATTGGACCTCGCGTGAAAATGTCGTCTGCTAACGAAAATCTGGCAACGGAATCACGGAGACAGTGTAGCCAGTTCATTTGCAGTACCACGTGCATTACGAGTCTCATTTCGTACCAGCGCAGAGCCTTCTTTAGTTACAAGCCGGGGCCATACGTCGGCAACACTGTAATTATCTGTCACCCGGAGGCTGACCGTACAGTACACGTGTTTGTGCTAATGCCGATTTTCAATGTAAATTAATGTTACAATATAAGTGTGTGTCGATGGAATTATGTTTGCGGTCGTACCAAACGTTAATTGTTTATGTATTATAAACTAAATGCGTGTTGGTGATAAAAAAACAAGACAATAAATGAAAATAAAATGGTTGCAGTCTTTGGGAATTTTTACGGTTATGGATGACAAAGTAATTGACTATTCTTCTAAATATTAAATATTGTATAACCACATTTTTATATTCTTATTTGTGGTTTGTGGTGTATCAGAATTCTAGTCAAATTGTTGGGTCTCGCCTGCTATATCAATAAAGTTACGCCGTTGATTTGTCAAAGTCATTGTAAACAGCTGTTTTGTGATCCCATAAATGTTGCAGTTTTGTTGAAGATTCGGAATGCCTGCTGTACGTCAGAACTATCTATAATTTGTACATGCATATAATCACTTTGTTGGTTTGGTCAATGTTACTTATGTCCCGCCCACTATAGAGACATAGGCCAATTTTACACATATTTAGTATAACTTGTTGCTTCTTTGACAGGTTAGGTTTGGTTAGTTTAGGTTTTTGTTATAGCCTACCTTGCATATACGATTATAGCGCAACATTGGCAGTGATAAAAGTGAAATATTCGTTCAGTGGGCGTTGGATACTCTACATTCACCCACTTGGTATTTACAGGATTTAAAGTCCACTGAGTTTACGCTAATTGATACGTACATGTACTTAATAGATAATGTTGTGTTTTGTTACGTATTATGTTGAAGGGATGTGTTTTCAATTTTTTCATAGATTGTTTTACTTGGCTTAACTGTATTTACATCCTCATACTTTTATTATAATAGGAATGTCAATAGTTTCTTCTGTTTACATTTTATTTTAGGCCTATTTGCATAATTCACATTCTTAGCTTGTTTTCTGTAGTTATATTTAAAATTATATTTTAAAAAGTTTATAACAAATAATTTAGGATAACAGTATTGTTATGGTGACTGGCCAGGTTCAAACTAAAACTGGCTTCCTGGACATCTGAAATATTTATAGAAAAGCACGACATAATCACATGAAATTAAAATGCATATGATATCCTACACCTTTCATGGCAGAGGTGAAACAACATTAAGCGGCAAAACATTGTCAATTTACTAGCCACATAATGGTTAATTGATTGGAATAGGGTATTGCGAAAGTACGTCATTATTTTATTTATTTTTGGTACAAGTAACATTTCTTTAAGTATTTATTTATTTTCCCTTGTACCATCAATAAAAAAACAAGTATGTTTTTATTTTTATTTTTCATTATAAGTGTAGTTGCTACGACACAGCACTTTCTAGGCATCTGAAATATTTGTAGAAAAACACGATAGATAATCGCAGAAGATAATATTAAAATATATCCTAAACCTTTCACAGATGAAACACCATTAAGTCGCAAAACATTGTCAATTTTCTAGTCACAAATTTGTTAACTGAATGGAACTTAAGAATACTGCGTAGGAACTTACGTCTTTATTGCATTATTGATTTTATTATTTTCGGTGCAAGGAATATCTTTTTTATTTATTTATTTACCTTCGTACTATCAATAAAAACATGTTTTTTTGTAATTATTTTAAGTGGCAGCCTTTGTATGTAAGTAGCCTACTTACGCCGTATTCTGAAGTATAGCTAATTGATTGCAATAAAACACTATTTTCGAACCCGTAATAATTTACATCACTATCTGAATCTTGATCTTACCTTTGTGCATGAAGTAATATTGAAAAAATACGCGTTACGTATAACGAAAGCAATGAGCAAACACAATATCACTCTAAAATCTCCCGCCTGCACTCTGCGTTGCCAAACCTACCCATGCCCGGCTTGTAACTAAAGAAGGCTCTGACCAGCGTCATTAGCTTGTGCTTTCTTAAAAACAGTAATTTTAATTACTAATATTGTTGATAGTGTTATCGAGAACTATATACAGTAGTTATTTTAAACATATCGGTGACAAACGCTGAACATGCTTTGAATATCGCGCCACTATGTGGCAACAGAGCTCAGAAAGAGACCAACAGAACGTTGCTTCCGGTTTAGTCGGTTCATAACCTGGCTTTTAGTACAGCCACGGTACGATATGGTGAAGTCTCTCTACCACAAGCTTCCAGTAATGCTGTATGGCATTGTTGAGCATTCTTGCCTCTTGCAATCTGAATTTTAATTAAGCATCTTTGTTCATATTTGCTAAACATTTTAGAACACTACAGATAACAGTCTACAAATTAAATTTAATAACAATAATATCTTATAAATGAGATTATTGCCTTCAAGCTCATAGATAACACACATCAGATGCTCTTCTTTCTCATTGTTATCAGCCTGCATCATTTACCGCTGATAGCGCCACATACAAATGTTGTTGCCACTAATTATTGAATGACCCATGTATTATTATTATTATTATTATTATTATTATTATCTGAAAGAGACACAAAGTTAGAATTTATAAAACATATTACCGGTTGTTCTATATGCTTGTGAAACTTGGACTCTCACTTTGAGAGAGGAACAGAGGTTAAGAGTGTTCGAGAATAAGGTGCTTAGGAAAATATCTGGGGCTAAAGGGGATGAAGTTACAGGAAAATGGAGAAAGTTACACAACACAGAACTGCACGCATTGTATTCTTCACCTGACATAATTAGGAACATTGCATCCAGATGTTTGAGATGAGCAGGGTATGTAGCACGTTTGGGTGAATTCAGAAATGGATATAGAGTATTGGAAGACCTGAGGAAAAAAGACCTTTGGGGAGGTCGAGACGTAGATGGGAGGATAATATTAAAATGGATTTGAGAGAGGTGGGATATGATGGTAGTACTGGATTAATCTTGCTCAGGATAGGGGCCAATGGTGGGCTTATGTGAGGGCGGCAATGAATCTCCGGGTATAACTTTATGAGAGTGGGGAAACGTAACTTTAGTTTTGCGTGATAAACTAAATACTGAACGGAAGTTTTATGTTTCTTTATTATTTATCTTTGAATAGTCAAGTAATTAAGTTTTGTCTTTCAATTGCATCAACATAATTTACCACTCTCTTTCCTACACCTCGCACTACGACGTTGTCGGCTTGACATAGTTCGCATGTTTCTCAATAGATGACACTGCAATGCACATTCGGATCGATTCGTATTTACTGGAAGCTTGCCCTGATTCTGGAGAGAAGCTTCATGCCACAGCAAATTTAACATAGCATTTAAAATATGTAAATATTATATTTCTGTTTTCCCTCTTATGTAGTAAAACATTTATTAAAATCACAACGGAAACTTTTTATTTTTTATTTTTAGTTTTCTTAACATACTGTTTCATAACAATTTCATAAAATAATCATAAAAAAACGTAGATGCATTAGTACTTCATATATTGACAGTAGTAAAAATCTAAAATCCTACATTGAGGTTATGTTTAAAGTTCTAGACCAGGGACCGTCAAGTGACTACACTCTCGTGCGTACGTACAAACCCTCAAGCCCTGACGTACGGCTGCGGGCAAGGGTAGCTGCTTCCACAGTGGCGGAGCTAAGAACTTTTATGTGAACCAAATTTGTGATAAGAATGTAAATTAATTTCAGCTTTTAATTGAAGCACGCTTTCACTGTTAATTACACTATACTGAAAAACAGTACTCTATACAATTTTGTACAGTTAACTATATACGAAACAAATTTTTGCATGTTTGCACAATAATGAAACAAAAAAAATATACACTTTAATACAGATTAATATACTGTTTGTCTTCTTCTCATTGCTATACAATTCAATTAACAAAATAAAACAACAGTACAAACGTTGTTATTCAAATACAATTCTCTAATAATAGTACTTTTTCTTAAACAACAGAGATCCGCTGCGATTTTTGCAGTTTTCTGTTAGTAAGCAGCTATTTAATTCTCGGAGCTATTGTTTTAGTACCAGCCAATCGCAAACATGCTTTCAATTGTTCATCACTTAGTTTTTTCTGTGACGTGACATTGTAAACTTCATTAAACAAAACAGTGTTTCGCATACGTAGGTTCTCCCGAACATTTACAACGTTCTTGCAGCAAGATTGTACTGTTTAGGAAACCTTTCTCGTGGAAAACAAGTATAGAAATGGTTAATACTTTTTCTGTTTTGATACTTTTCCTTTAGCTCAATATCGCTTTGTAAATCAAGTATTTCTAATTGTAGTTCAGCAGGAATATCCAGGACACTCACTGAAAAAGATATTGCAAATATCTTAAATTGTTGTTGAAGATCTCTAATATCCTCAAATCTACGTTCGAAACTTCGCACAATTGTTGCATTATTCTTATATATTCTTTCATGTCCAAGGCTTCTAACAGGTTTCCCATGTACATCCATAAATAAGGCAGTTTCATTTCTAAGTGCGAGAAAACGTTCCAGAATTTTTCGACTTCACCACCTTACCTCGGTATGGTAGAGTAAATCCCCATACTGTTAATACCATCAAGCAGTGCCCTGAAGTCCGTGTGATTGAGTCCTTTAGACCTTATGAAATTAATTGTTCGCATAACAACATCCATTACATTGCTAAGGTTCATGTTTTTAGCATATAAATATTCCTGGTGCAAAATGCAGTGCACCGGTGCCCCCAAGCGACCTCGATAGGTTCCACCACTGATAGACTGCAGTGTACAAGTGTACTGCCCGCAGTGGAAGTCGTAAGTAGGCCTGTACGCCCTCTCGCGATCTTGACTCGACTTGGCGGAGCCTGTTCTAGACGATCAGTAGTGTGTGAATTTTGTGTGACTTAACTTTTAATAAGTTAATGTGAAAGTTTACAATGGCTTTGATACATAGTAGGAGCTCGAAGAGGAAGATGTTACTTTTGATATAAAGAAATTTTATATACAGGGTGATTCAGAACGAGTAGCAAATATTTTGGCGGAGGTAATATGGACTATTCTGAGTAAAAATGTTTATATAGACATGTATCCAATTTTAGACTGGTGTGGAGTTTAAAAATTACGCATAGCACGCGTTACAAATGACAAAAAAGAAGGAGAAATTACTTAATGATTACGTTTATTACTTATTTACGTGCTATCAATACATTTCACTACTTCAATACACCTTTTCGCTCTGCTGACAACTAAAGCCCGGTTCAGATGGTGCTTGTTTCTGTGATGGATTCCAAGGTGGTTGCGCTGATGGCTACTCTGCATGCTCACTTGCTGGAAGTAATGCGCTCCGCTGGCTGCTTTGATGACTAGCGTGCTGGATTTCGAGGGTAGGTTCCTTACTATTTTTCGTCATGGTTTGCAGGCTGGAACCAAAGATGATTATATAATATCACCACTGAAACCATAGACAAATAAATAGAGACTGAAGCCATGTCGCCACGTTCGTTGCTTTCCAACTATACTTGTTTTTTTTTTTTTAAAGATGGGACATGACAGGAGCGTTTCGATCGGAAAAACAACTGAATGTCACATAGCGTGATAGGCCTGTTGCTATGGTAACAACGATTGAGTTACCAAACTTACCGTTCCCCTTATCTTCTCTTTAAGGCCTATTCATAATCCACCTTCTTTGGTTCTTCTAAATGAACAAGTTACATGGCTCTCTAGTCAAGAAGCTGTAAAATATTTGGGAATATTATTAGATACGAAACTCACATGGAATGCCCATATAACTCGCATTGTCACACTAACCTCTTCTAGAATTCGAAAATTATACCCCTTGGTTAATAGACGTTCACAAATTGGATTGGACTGTTCAATGCTACTCTACACCTCGCTTGTACGACCTCTTTTAACTTATGCAGCGCCAGTGTGGGGGACTGCAAATAAGACTCACATGCATCGCCTACAAGTTCTCCAGAACAAGTTCCTGCGTACTGCAACAAATGCCCCCTGGTTTGTAAGAAATCAACAACTGCATCAAGAATTGGGAATTCTTCCACTAGAACAGTACATCCATTCAATATCAAAATCCTTCTTCAACAAACTTCCTGACGTTCCTGGAGCTGTGACATATAACATTGGAGCAAGATCTTGTCAGCCATCTCGACTTAAAAGGAAACTCCCTCAAGACATCTTTCTCAGCGATACTGATGACTCTTCCTAAATTTAACACAGAAAATCATCATCATATTGTCGTGTCCCAGGCTGCAGTCCCAGGATCGACGGACTTCCTTCGAAGACGTAGGTTGTACGTAATTCTCGATGTACCGGCGACGACCCCAGATGTTGGAAGATGAGTTGAGTTGAGTTGAAGAAATAAATAGAAGGATTACTCTGCTAGCTCACGTTTATTAACGGTTCTAGTGATATCAGAATACGCAAGTGAGCGCGGAAACAAGAAATCACAAGTGAGCGATAAAATACAGAGTTCGGAACTGAGAGTTCGCAAGTGAGCGAAGAAACACAGAATACGCAAGTGAGCGCGGAAACAAGAAATCACAAGTGAGCGATAAAATACAGAGTTCGGAACTGAGAGTTCGCAAGTGAGCGAAGAAACACAGAATACGCAAGTGAGCGCGGAAACAAGAAATCACAAGTGAGCGATAAAATACAGAGTTCGGAACTGAGAGTTCGCAAGTGAGCGAAGAAACACAGAATACGCAAGTGAGCGCGGAAACAAGAAATCACAAGTGAGCGATAAAATACAGAGTTCGGAACTGAGAGTTCGCAAGTGAGCGAAGAAACAAAGAATACGCAAGTGAGCGCGGAAACAAGAAATCACAAGTCAGCGATAAAATACAGAGTTCGGAACTGAGAGTTCGCAAGTGAGCGAAGAAACACAGAATACGCAAGTGAGCGCGGAAACAAGAAATCACAAGTGAGCGATAAAATACAGAGTTCGGAACTGAGAGTTCGCAAGTGAGCGAAGAAACACAGAATACGCAAGTGAGCGCGGAAACAAGAAATCACAAGTGAGCGATAAAATACAGAGTTCGGAATTGAGAGTTCGCAAGTGAGCGAAGAAACACAGAATACGCAAGTGAGCGCGGAAACAAGAAATCACAAGTGAGCGATAAAATACAGAGTTCGGAACTGAGAGTTCGCAAGTGAGCGAAGAAACACAGAATACGCAAGTGAGCGCGGAAACAAGAAATCACAAGTGAGCGATAAAATACAGAGTTCGGAACTGACAGTTCGCAAGTGAGCGAAGAAACACAGAATACGCAAGTGAGCGCGGAAAGAAGAAATCACAAGTGAGCGATAAAATACAGAGTTCGGAACTGAGAGTTCGCAAGTGAGCGAAGAAACACAGAATACGCAAGTGAGCGCGGAAACAAGAAATCACAAGTGAGCGATAAAGTACAGAGTTCGGAACTGACAGTTCGCAAGTGAGCGAAGAAACACAGAATACGCAAGTGAGCGCGGAAACAAGAAATCACAAGTGAGCGATAAAATACAGAGTTCGGAACTGAGAGTTCGCAAGTGAGCGAAGAAACACAGAATACGCAAGTGAGCGCGGAAACAAGAAGTCACAACTGAGCGATAAAATACAGAGTTCGGAACTGAGAGTTCGCAAGTGAGCGAAGAAACACAGAATACGCAAGTGAGCGCGGAAACAAGAAATCACAAGTGAGCGATAAAATACAGAGTTCGGAACTGAGAGTTCGCAAGTGAGCGAAGAAACACAGAATACGCAAGTGAGCGCGGAAACAAGAAATCACAAGTGAGCGATAAAATACAGAGTTCGGAACTGAGAGTTCGCAAGTGAGCGAAGAAACACAGAATACGCAAGTGAGCGCGGAAACAAGAAATCACAAGTGAGCGATAAAATACAGAGTTCGGAACTGAGAGTTCGCAAGTGAGCGAAGAAACACAGAATACGCAAGTGAGCGCGGAAACAAGAAATCACAAGTGAGCGATAAAATACAGAGTTCGGAACTGAGAGTTCGCAAGTGAGCGAAGAAACACAGAATACGCAAGTGAGCGCGGAAACAAGAAATCACAAGTGAGCGATAAAGTACAGAGTTCGGAACTGAGAGTTCGCAAGTGAGCGAAGAAACACAGAATACGCAAGTGAGCGCGGAAACAAGAAATCACAAGTGAGCGATAAAGTACAGAGTTCGGAACTGAGAGTTCGCAAGTGAGCGAAGAAACACAGAATACGCAAGTGAGCGCGGAAACAAGAAATCACAAGTGAGCGATAAAATACAGAGTTCGGAACTGAGAGTTCGCAAGTGAGCGAAGAAACACAGAATACGCAAGTGAGCGCGGAAACAAGAAATCACAAGTGAGCGATAAAATACAGAGTTCGGAACTGAGAGTTCGCAAGTGAGCGAAGAAACACAGAATACGCAAGTGAGCGCGGAAACAAGAAATCACAAGTGAGCGATAAAATACAGAGTTCGGAACTGAGAGTTCGCAAGTGAGCGAAGAAACACAGAATACGCAAGTGAGCGCGGAAACAAGAAATCACAAGTGAGCGATAAAATACAGAGTTCGGAACTGAGAGTTCGCAAGTGAGCGAAGAAACACAGAATACGCAAGTGAGCGCGGAAACAAGAAATCACAAGTGAGCGATAAAATACAGAGTTCGGAACTGAGAGTTCGCAAGTGAGCGAAGAAACACAGAATACGCAAGTGAACGCGGAAACAAGAAATCACAAGTGAGCGATAAAATACAGAGTTCGGAACTGAGAGTTCGCAAGTGAGCGAAGAAACACAGAATACGCAAGTGAGCGCGGAAACAAGAAATCACAAGTGAGCGATAAAATACAGAGTTCGGAACTGAGAGTTCGCAAGTGAGCGAAGAAACACAGAATACGCAAGTGAGCGCGGAAACAAGAAGTCACAACTGAGCCAGGGGTCAGGGCGAGTCAAAACTTATATAGGGAACAACAGCCATTGAGGGGGGAACACCTATTTCGTTAGCGTCCCTCACGCGTTGAGTTATGTGACATGGGACATGTTCCCTTCAAAACATAAGAATTGTGACAACAATTAGGGCATACAAATCCCGATAAGTTATGACTAGCCCAGCCCCACCTTGAGCTGCGAGGCAGCTTGAATTACCATTAAGTTACTTTCAAAGCCTTTTCAAGGTTTCTGTACAAAAGCTGAAATACTTTTCAAAACATGTGAATGCTCCTTAGAATTGTTTCTCGTAGTCTGTCAGTTTTCCATTCGTCCTCATAAATGTCTGTCACACTAAAACGATATTTCACTTGAAATGTTCCAAACACACAATAACGTCAATTCGATCCCAAGTGGTGACAGGATTTTTTCTCGTTGCCAAACTTTCAGAACGGCCCCGAGGTTCACTCAGCCTCCTATAAAATTGAGTACCGGATCTTTCCCGGGAGTAAAAGGCGGTCAGAGCGTGGTACCGACCACACCACCTCATTCTAGTGCCGAGGTCATGGAAAGCATGGGGCTCTACCTCCTTGCCCCCCAAGTGCCTTCATGGCACGTTACGGGGATACCTTTACCTTTACCTTTTATATTACCCTACAATATAGAACCAGTGACTTTTAATCCAAAGAAAGGGGAAACAACTATTCTAAACTTTAGACACTAAGGTCACTTTCTGAGGTATTCACTACAATATTTTTATTCTCATAATTCACAAAAATGATTAATTAACTAATTTAAATTACTTAGAGGAGCCTTTATAGCCAACCTCATTATAATATTATTCTGTATGGGATATTCCATAATTTAACAGTGATCTGTATAGCAAGTTTTGCTGGTCTACCAATAAATAAATAAAAAAAAAAAAATAAAAAAAACCGTTCCCCTTGGTGAGGCTCTCTTGGCGACATTTATTGTGCACACAATGTTAGCATTGGTGCGTTTCGTCTTTGATTCTCTGTCGATTTTTGTATTGTTTTCTTACCTTTGCGTCAATTGTCAATGAATGTTTTAACGTCAGCCATCTTAACGCCAATTGCTAGCTTCCATCAGCTGGCAGCATGGTAGTCCATATTGGCAACATGGCACTGTAGTTCCAAGCTCGGCCGCTTAACTGTCATGTCCCATCTTTAAAAAAAAAACAAGTGTAACTTACTCTTTCCAATAGAGTCTCCCTCTCCATCTACTTGCACGATTGTATTTGATTTCATTTTATTAATACGATTATCAACCAGTAGTTTATCAAAGAATACATATTGCTTTGCTTTCTGATGCGATGAACACAGAGTTAGTGATGGGCGAAGTTGTTCTTTTCCCGGAAAAGTTCCGATTGTTCCGGTTCCGGAAAAATACTATGTTCCAAACAACAGTTCCGAAATAACAGTTAAAAATATACAAGTTGAGATGTGTCTGAATCGTTCACTGATGCGAATTATCTCTTTGACTCTCGCTCCATTTGAGGAGTCGTTCAAAGGGCGGTACACTACCCTCCCTCTTCCCCAAGCAGCTCGCACATACGTTGGAGAACTCATCGCACGGACTCCTCTTAAAATACGTTATCGGCATGACATCATAGCACACATGCTTCTCAATAGATGACATTCCAACGCACATTCGAATCGGTTTGGAAACTGGCTGTGTATGCGGACAGAACTTCGTGTTTATTAGATAAACAGCTGTTGAATACAAGGTCAGAATGCAACACTAATTGGTATATAAAGTCTTGTAGATACGGTAACCAACTCAAAAATTTAACATGTCATTTGAAACGTGTAGTATGTAATTTTTGTTCTCCATGTTACATACTAAAAAAATTAATAATTTTTATTTTTAATTTTTTTAATGCTTAGCTATAATAATAATAATATAAGTTCATACATAATAAAAATATATAACTACTGTATATATTGATATATTAGCATTAGTGAAACCTGAAACCCCACACTTAATAAAATGTTAGAAACGCTCTGTACCGAAGTGTAGTATTTTAAACTTCACATCTCACCTCGCTCTGTGTCATTACTTATGATCACACTACAGAGATTTCAATTTCCTTGCTTCCTCATCCATCCACGTGAGAGTTCCAAGTTCCAACTTGTTCCAAGTACAACATAAAGAACAACGAGAACAGTGTAGCCGGAGCTGTCGTGGTTCAACGGAACGGGTTCCGACTATTCTCTGTTGTCTCGGAGTCGGAACATGCCTTGCGCAACGCAATACTGCGGGCCCGCAACAGCTGAACAAGTGAGCAGCTCGGAGTCGGAACAGTGTTATTTCGGAACAGGAGGTTCCGACCTACTGTTCATTTTTGCAACAGTTCCGAAACCGGAACAGTTCCAAAATAACTGTTGTGTTATTTTTTACCCATCTCTACACAGAGTGCAAATGGACCGATGCACCATAATTTAATACGTGATTCCACATGTTGAATATAACGAAACTATTATACATTGCCTTTGATCAAGCACTGTTAAGCAGGACAAATATAAGTCTTTGCCCAATGTTTACAGCGCTCTATTGCGGTAACAGCCCCAGAGAAATGGTTACTATACAAGCAGATGATAAAAGTAATCTGAACAGTGCGTGTCTTCCATTTTTTTTTTTTTTTGCAAATTAAACCGTTTAGATATGAATTTACTTATGCCCACGTGCATCAACGTCGGTTAGTGTAACCATCGGTTAAAATTGTGACCTAATCCCTGATTAAGCATTTTTACGATGGATCGACCTCGGTTACGACTTAAATAGGAAGTTAACCACAGTAATCTCTAACCGGCCAAATATGAGCGGTTAAAGGAGATAACCAGCGATTAGTAGAGCAAGTAAAGCTAAATGGCGGCCAGAACCACAGGTGATTATTTCGAAGACGATTATTATTGTGCAGTACTTGAATTACTTGGATAGAGCGTGAGCGTGAAGGTTCTTTAGTGGAAAGAGAGAATTCTTGCGAGGAATTAGGTGACAGAAAATTTCAGGAGGGATTTCGTTTATCAAAATCTACAAATGGATCAATTGAAATAACATAAGAACAATCATATTTCTCCTACGGATCGGCTGCTTATATTACGATTCTATGTAACTATTATTTTCTGTATTTTAAGAGGGAATACTCGAATACCAGTATCTCTTTCTCTATGTCACTGGCTGAACAAAGAGAGGTTATGGATGGATCTTAGGATAATGCACAATCGTACACACACTCCTATCAATCTTCTGCATTCTTTTCCTTTATGGATATTCCATCTTTTTTATATAATAGGCCTACATTTATATCTAGTAATTAAGTCTATCGATACTTCAACCTAACATTGGGATATAATCATTTTTGGATTCAATTTTCCATTTTGTACGATTTTAACCTAAAAGTACTGAAAAACAAAGAAATGGAACTCACAAATATAACAGCGCCCAAAGGCAAACAATTGCAACGTGAAAATGTAGGATACGTCCATTTCGATGTAGAACATAGTGAGCGCAGTCGTTTTTAGACGTTGACTATTATCTTTGCAGCGGTATGGATGCTTTCCTTTAGTCATTTTGTAGAAACAATGTACCATCATAGACTTTACTCTGGTTAAATGAGGTGTCAGCTAGCCATGTTTTAGTAATCGGTGATTATGAATGGTGCACATAAATTACATTTTAACCACGGCTACTATTTAACCATCGTTTCGTAATCTATGATTACTGCGTTTTTAATGAATGTTGATGCACTTCGCCATTATTTGCTTTTAAGGAACCCGGAGGTTCATTGCCGCCCTCACATAAGCCCGTCATTGGTCCCTATCCTGAGCAAGATTAATCCAGTCTCTACCATCACATCCTTCTTCTTCTTCTTCTTCTTCTTCTTTGGCACTACGGCCCTTGTAGTCTAGCCTTGGCCTCCCTTAGGATCTTGGTCCATTCCTGTCCAACCATAGCCTTTTGCCTCCATCTTCTCACGCCTAGAGTCCTTAAATCGTCCTCCACTCCATCCAACCATCTCAGTTTCTGTCTGCCAATATTGCGCCTGCCTTCTGGTTTTGTGTTTAGAATCTTTTTTGGTATTCTCTGATCATTCATCCTGATTACATGTCCTAACCATTCCAACCTACGGGCTTTGATTTCAGCAACAATATCTGGAGATTTATATTGAGTTTTCAGTTCTGTATTATATCTAATCCTCCAGTGCCCATTCTCATATTTAGGACCATAGATTTTCCTTAGAATTTTCCTTTCCCATGTCATCAGTTGTTGTTCCATTTTCTTGGACAGAGTCCAAGCTTCACTGCCATAAAGCACAATTGGTCTTACGACTGTTTGATATAATGTAAGTTTTGCTTTTTTACTTATGCATCTTGCTCTCAAAGTTTTGTTAAGGGCTCTCAGGCATCTATTTCCCCCAGCAATTTTTTGCCTCATATCCGCATCTGCAGTGTTTTCTTGGGTAATTAGAACTCCACCATCATATCCTACCTCCCTCAAATCCATTTTAAAATTATCTTCCCATCTACGTCTCGGCCTCCCCAAAGGTCTTTTGCCCTCCGGCCTCCCAACTAACACTCTATATGCATTTCTGGATTTGCCCATACGTGCTACATGTCCTGCCCATCTCAAACGTCTGGATTTAATGATCCTAATTATGTCAGGTGAGTATACAATGCGTGCAGCTTTGTGTTGTGTAACTTTATCGATTCTCCTGTAACTTCATCCCTCTTAGCCCCAAATATTTTCCTAAGAACCTTATTCTCAAACACCGTTAATCTCTGTTCCTCTCTGAAAGTGCGAGTCTAAGTTTCACAACCATACAGAACAACCGGTAATATAACTGTTTTATAAATTCTAACGTTCAGATTTTTTGACAGAAGACTAGATGACAAAAGCTCCTCAACAGAATAACAGGCATTTCCCATATTTATTCTGCGTTTAATTTCCTCTCGAGTGTCATTTATGTTTGTTACTGTTGCTCCAAGATATTTGAATTTTTCAAATTAAATAATTTCGAAAATCGCTAAAATAAATCTTGCAACGCAGCGCACTGTCTCATGTCAACGACTGAGTACAGAAGAGGGAGAGGGGAAGGTAAGGAGTGTAGGACGCACTTACTAGAGTTTATTTGGTAACACTGCAGTGGGCGCGATGTTGCCAAATGCTTCATAACATAACGATTTCCTCTGAAACGGTGAATGTTAGAAAAAGACATTCAAATTTTTCAGATCTCTTCTCTTGATCTATTGCCAGTTTCATTTTGGTGCAGAGATTACCATCCATTCTGTGTATGACTGTGTTTATTGTGCCTTTTTATTTGCATTGTAAGTATTTTTTATATCACTGCAAGGAATGCAGGCTCGTCTCCTATTTCGGTACACTAGTAAGTGATTACATTTGTCTAATTTTGTCGATAGTAGTTCAAAAATAAATTGTAACTAGCAATATCATTTCCAACATAAGAAAGTAAAGAAATTTTCACGAAACTTAAAAAAAGAAATGAATAAGAAAAGAATATGTGTTACGATTTTGAGCATATGTAAATATATTTTTATCCTATTATTCATATAACGAAGCCTAGCGAAATTTGTTTCCTTACATAAATGCCGATTATATGTTATGTGAATTAATAAAACAGTTCAGACAGAACGCTACTTAATGCTAAAGAGCAAGGACTGTTTAAAATGTAGGCGAAATCCTTGTAATGCAGGAGTGGTGATAGTATTCTTTTTTTATTTTATTGGGTTATTTTACGAAGCTGTATCAACATCTAGGTTATTTAGCGTCTGAATGAACTGAAGGTGATAATGCCGGTGAAATGAGTCCGGGGTCCAGCACCGAAAGTTACCCAGCATTTGCTCGTATTGGGTTGAGGCAAACCCCAGAAAATACCTCAACCAGGTAACTTGCCCCGACCGGGATTCGAACCCGTGCCGCCTGATTTCGCGGCCAGACGCGCTAACCACTACTCCACATTAGCATTAATTTGTATGTGTGTACCAGTTTTAACATAATTAATAATGCAGCTCTTCGCTTGTTTCAATCTCTTGAACAGAAACAACCCAGAACTCACCACGTGGAGGTGGCTGCATGTCGAGTTCCGCCCTGCCCATCCCAACCTCCCTACCATTTGGACAGTGCATCTTATTATTCACTTTATTTTTTAAGTGTCATCAGTAAGCTTTCTCATTTCTTTCCCAAAATCATTTTGCTTTTTCTTTCTTTTTTCTTTCTTTCTTTCTTTCTTTCTTTCTTTCTTTACTTTTTTATTTTCTTTCCTTCTCTTTTCTTTCTTTCTTTCCTTTTCTTTTCTTTCTCTCTTTCTTTATTTCTTTCTTTCCTTTCCTTTTCTTTCCTTTTCTTTTCTGTCCTTTTCTTTCTTTCTTTACTCTTCTTTTCTTTCTTTCCTTTTCTTTTCTTTCCTTTCCTTTTCTTTCTTTCTTTCTTTATTTCTTTATTTATTTCTTTCTTTCCTTTTCTTTTCTTTTCTTTCCTTTTCCTTCTTCTTTCTTTCTTTCCTTCTTTCCTTTTTTCTTTCTTTCTTTCTTTCCTTTTCTTTTCCTTCCTACTCTTTTGTTTCTTTCTTTCCTTTTCTTTTATTTTCTTTCCTTTTCTTTTCTTTCCTTCTTTCTTTCCTTTTCTTTTCTTTCTATCTTTCTTTCCTTTTCTCATCTTTTATTTCCTTCTCTTTTCTTTCTTTCTATCCTTTTCTTTTCTTTCTTCTTTCCTTTTCTTTCCTTTTTTCTTTGTTTCTTTCTTTTCTTTTCTTTCCTTTTCTTTCCTTTCTTTCTTTCCTCTTCTCTTCTTTTCTTTCCTTCTCTTTTCTTTCTCTCTTTCTTTCTTTCCATTACTTTTCTTTCCTCTTCTTTTCTTTCTTTCTTTCTTTCTTTCCATTTCTTTTCTTTCCGTTTCTTTCTTTTCCTTTCTTTTCTTTTCTTTCTTTCTTCTTTCTTTCTTCTTTCTTTCTTTCTTTTCTTTTCTTTTTTTCTTTCTTCCTTTCTTTCTTTCTTTCTTTTTTTCTTTCTTTTCTTTTCTTTCCTTTTTTTTCTTTCTTTCCTTTTCTTTTCTTTCCTTTTCTTTTTTTCTTTCTTTCTTTCCTTTTCTTTCTTTCTTTCTTTCATTTTCTTTTCTTTCTTTCCTTTTCTTTTCTTTTCTATCCTTTCTTTCTTTATTTTCTTTCCTTTTATTTTCTTTCTTTCTTTCCTTTTCTTTCCTTTCATTTCCTTTTCTTTCTTTCCTTTTCTTTCCTTTTCTTTCTTCCTTTCCTTTTCTTTTCTTTTCTTTCCTTTTCTTTTCTTTTCTCACTTTCCTTTTTTTTGTTTTGTTTTCTTTCTTTCTTTTCTTTCCTTTTCTTTCCTTCTCTTTTCTTTTCTTTTCCTTTCTGCTTTACTTTCCTTTTCCTTCATTTTGCTTTTTCTTTTTTTTTCTACATTACTTTTCGTTTCTTTTTTATCTTTGCTTCTTTTACTTCCCTTATATATTATTTTTTCTTATTCTTGTCTTATCTCTTTTACTTTTCCATCTTTTTCCTTTTTAGTTTTCATTTACATAGATTTCTCAGAAAATATACCTAATACTTACTTACTTACTTACTTACTTACTTACTTACTCACTTACTTACTGGCTCTTAGGGAACCCGGAGATTCATTGCCGCCCTCACATAAGCCCGCCATTGGTCCCTATTCTGAGCAAGATTAATCCAGTCTCTATCATCATATCCCACCTCCCACAAATCCATTTTAATATTATCTTCCCATCTACGTCTCGGCCTCCCCAAAGGTCTTTTTCCCTCTGGCCTCCTAACTAACACTCTATATGCATTTCGGCATTCGCTCATACGTGCTACATGCCCTGCCCATCTCAAACATCTCGATTTAAGTGTTAAGTGTTATGTTTTATTTAACGACGCTCGCAACTGCAGAGGTTATATCAGAGAATGTGCCGGAATTTTGTCCCGCAGGAGTTCTTTTACATGCCAATAAATCTATTCACATGAGCGTGTCGTATTTAAGCACACTTAAATGCCATCGACCTGGGCCGGGATCGAACCCGCAACCTTGGACATAGAAGACCAGCGCTATACCAACTCGCCAACCAGGTCGACTCTCGATTTAATGTTCCTAATTATGTCAGGTGAAGAATACCAAGTGTGCAGTTCTGTGTTGTGCAACTTTCTCCATTCTCCTGTAACTTCATCCCTCTTAGCCCCAAATATTTTCCTAAGCACCTTATTCTCAAACACTCTTAAACTGTGTTCCTCTCTCAAAGTGAGAGTCCAATTTTCACAACCATAAAGAACAGCCGGTAATATAACTGCAGAGTCCTTTTGTCAGATGCGTTTCCAATTCACTGCGGGCTAAAGCAAGGAGATGCACTATCACGTTTACATTTCAACTTTGCTCTAGAATGTGCCATTAGAAAAGTCCAGGATAGCAGAGAGGGTTTGGAATTGAATGGGTTACATCAGCTGCTTGTCTATGCGGATGACGTGAATATGTTAGGAGAAAATCCACAAACTATTAGGGGAAACACGGAAATTCTACTTGAAGCAAGTAAATAGGTAGGTTTGGAAGTAAATCCTGAAAAGACAAAATATATGATTATATGTCGTGACGAAAATATTGTACGAAATGGAAATATAAAAACTGGAAATTTACCCTTTGAAGAGGTGGAAAAATTTAAATACCTGGAGCAACAGTAACAAATATAAATGACACTTGGGAGGAAATTAAATGCAGAATAAATATGGGAAATGCCTGTTATTATTCGGTTGAGAAGCTTTTATCATGCAGTCTGCTGTCAAAAAATCTGAAAGTTAGAATTTATAAAACAGTTATATTACCGGTTGTTCTGTAGGTTGTGAAACTTGGACTCTCACTTTGAGGGAGGAACATAGTTTAAGGTTATTTGATAATAAGGTGCTTAGGAAAATATTTGGGGCTAAGAGGGATGAATTACAGGAGAATGGAGAAAGTTACACAACGCAGAACTGCACGCATTGTATTTTTCACCTGACATAATTAGGAACATTAAATCCAGACGATTGAGATAGGCAGAGCATGTAGCACGTATGGGCGAATCCAGAAATGCATATAGAGTGTTAGTTGGGAGGCCGGAATAAAAAGACATTTGGGGAGGCCGAGATGTAAATGGGAGGATAATATTAAAATAGATTTGAGGGAGGTGGGATATGATAGTAGAGACTAGATTAATCTTGTTCAAGATAGGGACCAAAGGCGGGCTTATGTGTGGGCGGCAATGAACCTCCGGGTTCCTTAAAATCCAGTAAGCAAGTAAAGACAATAAATAAATTTTGCGTGATAAACTAAATAGTGAACGGCACTTTTATGTTTCTTTATTATTTATCTTTGAATAGTCAAATAATTAAGTTTTGTCTTTTAATTGCATCAACATAATTTACCGCTCTCTCTCCTACAGCCAGCTCGAGCTACGACGTTGTCGGCGTGACATAGTACACATGTTTCTCAATAGATGACACTGCAATGCACATTCGAATCGATTCGTATTTACTGGAAACTTGCCCTGATTCTGGAGAGAAGCTTCATGCCAAAGCAAATTTAACACATTTAAAATATGTAAATATTACATTTCTGTTTTCTCTCTTATGTAGTAAAACATTTATTAAAATCACAACGGAAAGTTTTTATTTTTTTTATTTTTAGTTTTCTTAACATACTGTTTCATAACAATTTCATAAAATAACAATCATAAAAAAACGTAGATACTTCATATATTGACAGTAGTAAAAATCTGAAATCCTACATTGAGGTTCTGTTTAAAGTTCTAGACGATCAGTAGTGTGTGAATTGTGTGTAACTTAACTTTTAATAAGTTAATGTGAAAGTTTACATGGCTTTGATACACAGTAGGAGCTCGAAGAGCGAAATGTTACTTCTGATATAAAGAAATTTCATATACAGGGTGATTCAGAACGACTAGCAAATATTTTGCCGGAGGTAGTGTGAACTATTCTGAGTAAAAATGTTTATATAAACATGTATCCAATTTTAAATGGGTGTGGAGTTTGAAAGTTACGCATAGTACGAGTTGCAAATGGCAAAAAAGGAGATATTACTTAAAGATTACGTTTATTACTTATTTACGCGCTATCAATACATTTAAACAGTTCAATACAAATTTTCGCTCTGCTGAAAACTAAAGCGCGGTTCAGACGGTGCGTGTTTCTGTGATGGATTCCAAGGTGGCTGCGCTTATGGGTAGCCTGCGTGCTCACTTGCTGGAAGTAATGCGCTCTGATGGCTGCTTTGGTGGCTAGCGTGCTGGATTTCGAGGGTAGGTTCCTTGCTATTTTTCGTGATGGTTTGCAGGCTGGAACCAAAGATGATCACATAGTATCACCAGTGAAACATGTCGCCATGTTCGTTGTTTTCCAACTAAAACTGTTTTTTCTATATTCTCTAGTTTCTAAGAAACAGCAATTAAATATCGGACTTCAGCTGTTTTGCACTTATGGCTTAATTACTTTATTACGAAATTTACAATTGTTAATTAAATTATCAGTTTGACCGTAGCAAAATAAAGACTGCCTTTCTTTATATCTAGGCTACAACCACAGTCTAATACTTACAGTCGCGCAACTTCAACACTTTTTTTGCAAACATTCGCGACACTAGCGCCCAAGCGGCAGGCAAGGCACTGGTCATAGTCTCGTTCAGCCAGCACGTGCTTTAAAGGGATGCGAGATGTTATAATAACGTTTTAATCATGCGTCGGAATAAAGACAATGTGTGCAATGACGAAAATTGCAGTAACAACAAGTTTACATCTCCGAATTTGTCGTTCTTCAGATTCCCTAAAGACCAAGAGAAAATCATAACTCAGTCATAACCAATAATCCACGTTGTAGGTAGCCTACGTATTCTGTTCTATAAAACATTTATTAGTTATCAGTTACCTATTTGTATGTCAAAGTAAATACCTGTTACAGTACATTATTCTTTTGCAGAGATCATATGTGTAAATATGTAACCATTCCGATTTTGGATAATGTTTTTAATGCAAGTAATTCCATAATTTTTGTATTCGTGTTTATTTCTTTATATTTTTCAGAAGTTGAATGTTATATTGCATTCAAGTAGGGATCATGGTGTTAATTTTTCAAGAATTTATGGAGTATTGTAATCCTTTTGCGAAATATTCACTTCTTGAATAAATCCAGACTGTGTCGATAAAATTTCTGATGTGTTGGTGTAGATTCATGTGGCAGACGTATTAAGTTCTCAAGAAATAAAAGAGCCTTTTAAAATTTAATATAAAAAGCAATCTTTTCTGTAATAATTTGCATGACTGTTATTGGTGTTGATTTTACATTCCCAGTGATTATTTGAGCCGTTCAGTGCAGAAGTGGTGTAAGTCAAAATCAGGTAATGAGGTTTAAAGTAAAAATTCTGTAAAATACAGCGCAAAGTAGCAATTGATATATCATTCTTGCTATTCACTGACTACTATTAGTTTAAATAAATTCAATATTAACTGCTACTTTGCGCTGTATTTTACAGAATGTTTACTTTAACCCTCATTACCCATTTTTGACTTACACCACTTCTGCTCTGAAAATAAAATTAGGCCTACATTTTCTGAGTTAATTGAAGTTACAATTTTTTCAACAAAATTGTGTGTTCATTTATTTGTTCTCACCCACGTCATATTAACAGTAAGTGCATGTAAATTACGTATTATATTAGGTAGGATAAGTAAAAATTAAGCTTATGTGTGAAAATTGGAAATGTAATGTAAAATGCGGTAAACTTGCCATAAAAATTTACACCATAATATCAGCACTATTTGTGACTCAAAATAATAAAGGAAATACCGGTTCTTAAGAAATGGAAAAATAATGAACTTCATAAATCAATGTCTGTCATATTAAGGTTTAAATCCTCCCCTTTTTTATTTTCAAGTTTACCTCAGCGGCGGAGTTTACCCCAATTTGCGGTACGGAAAATACTTAATTTCTCAGGAAATAGAGAGAGGAGTTCACCACGCGATGTACCCTACGAGATATGGCCTACAATTTTGAAGCTACTAATTTTGACTCTTCTCACAGTAAATGTAGAGTTCCAGTGATTCATAAATATATTTAGGTATGAATTTAATTAACCGTCCACGTACGAACAATTATATTATTTCAAAGCATGATACGTGATCAGGGCCAAGATTCAGTTGTAAGGAGCAGAAATAATTACGTTTATTCCCAGCTTTTCAAACTTGTAGATTAACTGCGTGTGAAATTCTTCTAGGATTCTGAAGTAAAATTAATAAGAACATATACACTTACTGTATAGCATAAAAATATAAAATAAATTACGCAAAACCCGTTTTCTGATGTGTTATCATGTGTCGTGTGCACACTTTTAACTTGCCTGCCGCTAGAGGGCTACTGTCGCGCCAGCTGTCAAATGTTGGCATATTTTATACGTATGAGTTGCGTGACTGTAAGTTTTAGACTGTGAAGCTACTACTCTTTCCAATAGTCTCGCCCATAAAACGTCTTTGGTCTCTCCCTTTTCATCCACTTGCACGATTATATTTGATTTCATTTAATTAATAAGATTATTTCATTTTTTTGTACTATCAACCAGTAGTTTATCAAAGAATACATATTGCTTTGCTTTCTGATGCGATGTACACAGAGCGCAAATGGACCGATGCACCATAATTTAAGAGGTGAGTCCACATGTTGAACACAACAAAAGTTTTAATATACATTTGCTTTGATCAAGCACCGTTAAGCAGGACAAATATAAGTCTTTGTCCAATGTTTACAGCACTCTATTGCGGTAACGGCCCCAGATAAATGGTTATTGTCGGACCATCGGATCTGTGCCCCTTCGGCGCTGTCGTCGTTCTTGAAAAATTTAACGCCTATACTCACTCCATTCCACCCGCTTTCCTCCCACCACGTCAAACAGCAGGCCACGAACCTTGCCGAATAGGGATGTTGCCAAACTTCCGTCAAACGTTGTCATAGATAACTGGTCCTCCATGCTACAATATCATTTCTTTCAATCAAAATACATCTTGTATTTCTACAGTTTTTAAATCTAAATCCCATGTCTCGAATCACTTTCCGTAGCGTTTCTCTCCAACCTTGGAAATATTGTTTCTCTCGCAACCTTCAGTAATTTCTTCAATGTTGGAAATTCTTTCTGCACTGTATAAAATTCTTGTATATTTCTTCTTAAAGTACATCGGTTCATATCATCTACAAGCATTAAATGTTCCCTTGGTCTGTTCTTCTCTGGTGATTCTAGCTTTTCATTTCCTGCACAGACTCTCTCTCTCCTGATTTTCTTTATTAGGCGCTATATAAATTACATATTGTATTAGTATTAGTTAAGTAAGTAATTTTAATACGTAATCAATTGAAATAAAATAAGCCTTACCAGTGATCGCAGCTGCTCTTTTCGTTGCCTTATTTATAAGAAAGAGATATTGACCTGTTTGTTTCTCTTCATCGCAAAATGCTATTACGTACTTGCTTAATAATATTTCTTTCGCCACTCCATGCTACAGTGTTCATGTTGAGTTGACAACACTGGACTGCAAGTGCAAATAAACTGTCCCGCAAGAAGGCTCAAAATTGTGAGTAGTGGGGGGAGAGAAAGGGAGAGAAATAGAAAAGAGAGAGATAGGAATGCAGGGAGAGAAATGAATTACCGAGGCTGAGAAGGAATTAGTGTTCAGTTCGCATATCTTACAGGGGCACAGATCCGATGGTCCGACAATACTATACAAGCAAATAGGTAAAAGTAATCTGATGTCTTCCATTATTTTTTTGCAAATTAAATCGTTTAGCTATGAATTTAAATTAAATAATTGCGAAAATCGTTAAAATAAATCTTGCAACTCAGCGCACAGTCTCATGTCACCGACTGAGTACAGCAGAGGGAGAGGGGAAGGTAAGGAGTGCAGGACGCACTTACTAGAGTGTATTTGGTAATGCTGCAGTGGGCGCGATGTTGCCAAATGCTTCATAACATAACGATTTCCTCTGGAACGGTGAATGTTAGAAAAAGACATTTAGATTTCTCAGATCTCTTCTCTTGATCTATTGCCAGTTTCATTTTCGTGCAGAGATTACAATCCATTCTGTATATGACTGTGCTTATTGTACCTTTTTATTTGCATTGTAAGTAATGTTTTTTTTTATATCTATGCAAGGAAATACAGGCTCGTCTCCTATTTCGGTACGGTAGTAAGTGATTACATTTCTCTGCTTTTGTCGATAGTAGTTCAAAAAATAAATTGTAACTAGCAATATCATTTCCAACATAAAAAATAAAGAAATTCTCACGAAACTTAAAAAAAAAAAATGAATAAGAAAAGAATATGTGTTACCATTTTGAGCATATGTAAATATATTTTTATCCTATTATTCATATAACGAAGCCTAGCGAAATTTGTTTCCTTACATAAATGCCGATTATATGTTATGTGAATTAATAAAAAAAAGTTCAGACAGAACGCTACTTAATACTAAAGAGCAAGGACTGTTTAAAATGCAGGCGAAATCCTTGTAATGCGGGAGTTTTGATAGTATCAGCATTAAATATTTAGTAGGTTATTTTACGACGCTGTATCAACATCTCAGGTTATTTAGCGTCTGAATGATGTGAAGATGATAATGCCGGAAAACATGAGTCCGGAATCCAGCACCGAAAGTTACCCAGCATTTGCTCGTATTGGGTTGAGGGAAAACCACAGAAAAAAAAACCTCAACCACGTAACTTGCCCCAACCGCAATTCGAACCCGGGCCACCTGATTTCACGGCCAGACGCGCTAACCGCTACTCCACATTAGCATTAATTTGTTTATGTGTATCAGTTTTAACATAATTAATAATGCAGCTCTTCGCTTGTTTCATTCTGTATGAACTGAAACAACCCAGAACTCACCACGTGGAGGTGGCTGCATGTCGAGTTCCGCCCTGCCCATCCCAACCTCCCTACCATGTGGACAGTGCATCTTATTATTCACTTTATTTTTAAGTATTGTCAGTAAACTTTCTCATTTCTTTGCCAAAATCATTTTACTTTATCTTTCATTCTTTCCTTTTCTTTTCTATCTTTCCTTTAATTTTCTTTTCTTTCTTTCTTTTTCTTTTCTTTCCTTTCCTTTCTTTTCTTTTCTTTCTTTTTTTACCTTTTCTTTTCTTTCTTTATTTCTTACCTTTTCTTTTCTTACCTTATCTTTTCTTTCTTCTTTCTTTCTATCTTTCTTTCTCTCTTTCTTTCCTTCCCTTGTATTTCTTTCTTTCCTTTTTTTTCTTTCCTTTTCTTTCTTTCCTTTTCTTTTCTTTCCTTTTCTCTCTTTCTTTCTTTTTCTTTTCTTTCCTTTTCTTTCTTTAGTTTTCTTTTCTTTTCTTTTTTTCTTTTCCTTTCCTTTTCTTTTCTTTCTTTCTTTCTTTCTTTCTTCTCTTTTGTTTTCTTTCTTTCTTTCGTTTACTTTTCTTTTCTTTTCTTTTCTTTTCTTTTCTTATCTTTTCTTTCTTTCTTACTTTCTTCCTTTCTTTCCTTTCCTTTCATTTCCTTCTTTCTTTCTTCCTTTTTCATTTCTTTTCTTTCCTTTCTTACCTTTTCTTTCTTACTTTCCTTTCTTTTTCTTTTCTTTCTTTCTTTTCTTTCCTTTTGTCCTTTTCTTTTCTTTTCTTTCCTTTCTTTTCCTTTCCATTTCTTTCCTTTTCTTTTCTTGCTTTCCTTCATTTCATTTTCTTTTATTTCTTTCCTTTTCTTTCCTTTTCTTTCCTTTTCTTTCATTCCTTTTCTTTCCTTTTCTTTTCTTTTTTCTTTTCCATTCCTTCCCTTTTCTTTTCATTCTTTCTTTCTTTTTTCTTTTCTTTCTTTCTTTTACTTTGCTTTTCTTTTCTTATCTTTTCTTTCTTTTCTTTTCTTCTCTTTTCTTTCTTACCTTTTCTTTCTTACTTTCTTTCCTTCTCTTTTTTTCTTTCTTTCTTTTCTTTTCTTTTTTTCTTTCCTTTTCTTTTCTTTTCTTTCGTTTCTTTCCATTTTTTTCCTTCATTTCATTTTCTTTTTTTTCCTTTTCTTTTCTTTACTTTTCTTTCCTTTTCTTTCTTTCTTTCTTTCTTTCCTTCCCTTTTCTTGCATTTCTTTTTTCCTTTTCTTTTCTTTTCTTTCTTTCCTTTTCTTTCTTTCTTACCTTCTCTTTCCTTTTCTTTCTTTCTTCCTTTCCTTTTCTTTCCTTTTCTTTTCTTCTTTTCTTTTCCTTTCCTTTCCTTTCTTTCCTTTCCTTTTCTTTTATTTTCTTTCTTTCTTCCTTTCTTTTCTTTTCTTTTCTTTTCTTTCTTTCTTTCTTTTACTTTTCTTTTCTTTTCTTATCTTTTCTTTCTTTCCTTTTCCTATCTTTCCTTTCCTTTTTTTTTCTTTCATTTCCTTTCCTTTTCCTTTCATTTCATTTCTTTTCTTTCTTACTTTTCATTCTTACTTTCCTTCCTTTTCTTTCTTTCTTTCTTTTCTTTCTTTCTTTCTTTTCTTTCTTTCTTTCTTTTCTTTCTTTCTTTTCTTTCTTTCTTTCTTTCTTTTCTTTTCTTTCTTTCTTTCCTTTACTTTTCTTTTTTCTTTCTTTCTTTTGTTTCCTTTGTTTCTTTCTTTCCTTTTCTTTCTTTCCTTTCCTTTTCTTTTCTTTCTTTTTCTTTCTTTCTTTCTTTCTTTTCTTTCCTTTTCTTTTCTTTTCTTTCATTTCTTTCTTTCTTCCCTTTCCTTTTCTTTTCTTTCCTTTTCTTTCTTTCCTTTCCTTTATTTCCTTTTCTTTTCTTTTTTTCTTTTCAATTCCTTTCCTTTTCTTTTCTTTTCTTTCTTTCTTTCTTTTACTTTTCTTTTCTTTTATCTTTTCTTTCTTTCTTTCTTTCTTTCTTTCCTTTTCCTTACTTTTCTTTTCTTTTCTTTCTTTCTCTTTTTCCTACCTTTTCTTTTCTTTACTTTTCTTTTCTTTTTTCTTTCTATCTTTCCTTTTTTTGTATTTCTTTCTTTCCTTTTTTCTTTTCTTTCCTTTTCTTTTCTTTTCTTTCTTTCCTTTTCCTTTCTTTCCCTTTCTTTTTTCCTTCCTTTTCTTTTCTTTCTTTCTTTCTTTACTTTTCCTTCCATTCTTTTTTTTCTTTTTTTCCTTTCCTTTCTTTCCTTTTCTTTTCTTTATTTCTTTCTTTCTTTCTTTCTTTTCTTTTTTTTCTTTTCTTTCTTTCTTTCTTTTACTTTTCTGTTCTTATCTTTTCCTTTCTTTTCTTTCCTTTCCTTTCCATTTCTTTTCTTTCCTTTCTTTCTTTCTTTCTTTTTCATTTCTTTTCTTTTCTTTCTTACATTTTCTTTCTTACATCTTTCCTTTCCTTTTCTTTTCTTTATTTCTTTCTTTCTTTCCTTTTCTTTTCTTTTTTTCTTTTTTCTTTCTTTCTTTTCTTTCCTTTGTTTGTTTCTTTCCTTTTCTTTCCTTTCTTTCTTTCCTTTCCTTTTCTTTTCTTTTCTTTCTTTATTTATTTATTTCTTTCTTTCGTTTTCTTTTCTTTCATTTTCTTTCTTTCTCTCTTTCCTTTTCTTTCCTTTCCTTTCCTTTCCTCTCCCTTCCTTTTCTTTCTTTCTTTCTTTCCTTTCCTTTTTTCTTTTCTTTTCTTTCTTTTTTCTTTTCTTTTCTTTCCTTTTCTTTTCTTTTCTCTCCTTTTTCTTTTCTTTCCTTTTCTTTCTTTTTTCCTTCCTTTTCTTTCTTTTATTTTCCTTCATTCTTTCTTTCCTTTTCTTTTCTTTCTTTCCTTTTCTTTTATTTCCTTTTATTTCTTTCTTCCTTTCTTTCATTCTTTCTTCTATCACCTTTTTCATTTATCTGTTCCTTTTTCTGCTCTTCTTTTCCTTTTCTTTCGTTCTTTTTTTCCGTTTCCTTTTTCTTTTTTACCTTTCTTTATCTCATACTTTCCTTGCCATTTTTCTATTACCTTTTTCATTCTACCTTCTTTTCTTTTCTTTTCCATCTTTTTTCATTTTGCCTATTTCCTTTTCCTTTCTTTATTTTTTTATTTTCCGGTTTTTATTTATTTAGCTTTCCCTTTTTTTCTCTTTAATGCCTTTCTTTTCCTGTTTTCACTTTTGTTCCTTTTTTATGCATTCCTTTTTCTTTCCATTTTGTCTTATTTATTTTTTTATATTTCCTTCCTTTTTTCTTTCCTTTTTGTCTTTTATGCTTTTCTTTTTCTTTCTTTATTATTTTCTATTTATTTTATTTTATATTATTTCATTTTATTTTATTTTACTTTTTATATTCTTTCTTTTCTTTTTTCATTTTATTTTATCTTTTCTTTTCCTTTATGTATTTTTCTTTTTTATGTTCCTTTCTCTTTTTTCTTTCCTTTACTTTCCTTTTTCTCTTTGTGCTTTTCCCATCCTTTCTTCTTTCTTTTCCTATTTTCATTGCCCATTTATTTTGTCGTTTCTTTTCTTTCTTTTTTTTTTCTTTAATTTTTTCTTTTCCTTTCTTTTATCTTTTTCATCTATCTTTCACTTTTATCATTTTACTTTTTGTCCTTTTCTTTTTTTATCTTCTTTACTTACGTTTATTTTTTCCTTTCTTTTCATTTTTTTCATTTTTCATTCCACTTTTTCTTTTTCCTTTCCTTTCCTTTCCTTTCCTTTCCTTTCCTTTCCTTTCCTTTCCTTTACTTTCCTTTCCTTTTTTACTTTACTTATTCCTTTATCTTCTATAATTTCCTTTCCTTTTCTTTTTCTCTTGTCCTTTCCTTTTTTATTTTGTTTTCTTTTTTTCCTTTCGTTTCTTTCTTTTTTCTTTACTCTTTTCATTTTACTTTTCCTTCTCTATTTTCTTTGTTTCCTTTTTGTCGTTATACTTTCCTTTTACTTTCTTTTTTTACTTGCATTTCATCACTTTACTTTTTTTTCTTTTTTCCTCTTTTTATATTTCTTTTATGCTTTTTACTTTTCCTTTTTCATTTCACTTTTCTTTTTTCTTTTCTTTTATTTTCTTTTCCTTTCTTCTTTCTTTTTTGTTTCTTTTTTCATCTTAATTCTTCCCTTTTCTTTTCTTTCCTTTTTTTTGCTTTTCCTTTCTTCGTCTTTTTTTAAATTTGTTTTATCCATTTCATATTTTACTTTTCTTTCTTTTTTCTTTTATGTTTTTCTTTTCCTTTTTTCGTTTTACTTCTTCTTCTCTTTCGTCTTTCTTTTCTGATTTTCTTTTTTCTTGTTTCCTTTGCTTTTCTCTTTTTCTTTAATAACAATTGTTCCTCGTGCGTCAAAGCCTGTTACTGCATGTTGAGGCTTGTTAAAATCGTAATCTACTGTAATAACGTGTAAGAAGAGCATATAGAGCCCGAAGGGAGTATTTTTAAAATTCAGCAGTGCCAAAGCTAAAGTGCAAATACTGGATACACTGAACAAATGTGCTTACCTTTTTATTTTCATACAACAGATGTTTCTCGGCTTTTCTATCAAAGTTTGTTTGTGACACAGACTCTAGAAGCCGATGGTGAACACTCGTTTCATTTTCCTTTCTTTTTTCTTTTTTCCTTTCTTTTTCTTTTCTATTTTTTTAATTTTACTTTTTCTTTTCTTTTCTGCTTTACTTTTCTGTTCCTTCATTTAATTTTGCTTTTTCTCTTTTATTTTCTACTTTCCTTTTCGTTTCTTTTTTATCTTTGCTTCTTTTACTTCTCTTTCATATTATTTTTTCTTATTCTTGTCTTTTCTCTTTTACTTTTCCATCTTTATCTTTTTTTAATTTTTATTTACGTAGATTTTTCAGAAAATAAACCTAACACTTACTTACTTACTGACTTCTAGGGAGCCCGGAAGTTCATTGCCGCCCTCACATAAGCCCGCCATTGGTCCCTATCCTGAGCAAGATTAATCCAGTCTCTATCATCATACCCCACCTCCCTCAAATCCATTTGAATATTATCTTCCCATCTACGTCTCGGCCTCCCAACTAACACTCTATGTGCATTTCTAGATTCGCCCATATGTGCTATATGCCCTGTCCATCTCAAACGTCTGGATTTAATGTTCCTAATTATGTCAAGTGAAGAATACAATGCGTGCAGTTCTGCGTTGTGTAACTTTCTCCATTCTCGTGTAACGTCATCCCTCTCAGCCTCAAATATTTTCCTAACAACCTTATTCTCAAACACCCTTAAACTTTGTTCATCTCTCAAAGTGAGAGTCCAAGTTTCACAACCATAAAGAACAACCGGTAATATAACTGTTTATAAATTCCAACTTTCAGATTTTTTGACAGCAGACTGGATGATAAAAGCTTCTCAACCGAATAATAACAGGCATTTCCCATATTTATTCTGCGTTTAATTTCTTCCTGAGTATCATTTATATTTGTTACTGTTGCTCCCAGGTATTTGAATTTTTCCACCTCTTCAAAGGATAAATTTCCAATTTTTATATTTCCATTCCGTACAATATTCTCGTCACGAGACATAATCCTATACTTTGTCTTTTCGGGATTTACTTCCAAACCTATCTCTTTAATTCCTTCAAGTAAAATTTCCATATTTTCCCTAATTGTTTGTGGATTTTCTCCTAACATTTTCACGTCATCCGCATAGACAAGCAGCTGATGTAAAACGTTCAATTGCAAATCCTCTCTGTTATCCTGGACTTTCCTAATGGCATACTCTAAAGCAAAGTTAAAAAGTAAAGGTGACAGTGCATCTGGTGTATTAGGGAAAATACGGGAATTTTACTAGAAGCCAGTAAAGAGATAGGTTTCGAAGTAAATCCCGAAAAGACAAAGTATATGATTACATCTCGTGACGGAAATATTGTACGAAATGGAAATATAAAAATTGGAGATTTATCTTTTGAAGAGGTGGAGCAACAGTAAAAAATACCATCCAGTCTGTTTTCAAAAAATCTTAAAGTTAGAGTTTATAAAATAGTTATATTACCGGTTGTTCTGTATGGTTGTGAAACTTGGACTCTCACTTTGAGAGAGGAACATAGGTTAAAGTTGTTTGAGAATAAGGTGCTTAGGAAAATATTTGGGGCTAAAGGGGATGAAGTTACAGGAGAATGGAGAAAGTTACACAACGCAGAACTGCACGCATTGTATTCTTCACCTGACATAATTAGGAACATTAAATCCAGACGTTTGAGATAGGCAGGGCATGTAGCACGTATGGACGAATCCAGAAATGCAGATAGAGTGTTAGTTGGGAGGACGGAGGGAAAAAGAACTTTGGGGAGGCCGAGACGTAGATGGGAAGATAATATTAAAATGGATTTGAGGGAGGTGGGATATGATGATAGAGACTGGATTAATTTGCTCAGGATAGTGACCGATGGCGGGCTTATGTGAGGGCGGCAATGAACCTTCGGGTTCCTTAAAAGCCAGTAAGTAGGTAAGTAAAGACAATAAATAAAATTAAATTTAAACAGAAAAATGTAAAACAAATGATGGATGCAATACTTACAGATTTATTTCGCCTTTCAGATATATGTTGTAGCATCTTTTAACCAAAGGATATGGAGAAGGCAGAATTTAATCTTCCGTCCAGTCCTTCCGTGTTTTGTTTGCTGTTGTTCCTTTTTTAAATTTACACCCTGTGATGATCAGTTGCCATTTAACAAGAACGTTATTTGCAAAATTATTAATTGTGGACAACTGCAGTTGTGTATATTCATATAAAGATATAAACATTAAACGAAATAATTCTGTCTTTCTAAACTTAAGCCTGATCACATGTCTAATGAACGAATGTTGACGATATGCCAGAGCAGACTATGTTACTAAGCAACAGAGGACAATATATTTAACAATAATAACATTGCAATGCCATTGTCTCCTATGTATTGTAGACTGCTGCATCTTGTATAGGTTAGTGGTAAGATAAAATGATTCACTCATAAGCAGAACAGATTGAAGGCTTGGGGTTCACACCTATGACATTCGAGTAAATCACATAGCTAACATAATTGTGAACAATATGATAGTTATTCATTCATGAAAAGACTCGTGAAATCATTGGTATTATGACTTAAATATTTATTATGCCGTAAGAAACTATTATTTTGACATTACTAATTATTAGGGGTAGGATTTTGATGAAATTGCGCCTTTTTTCTAGCAAACCAGAAACATTTCTGCTTAGTATTTATATGTTATGTGATAAACTGAGAGTTTTAAAACATATTTGTTAGGACTTTTTTTTTTTTGGCATTTTTTGCCTCTTATAACTCATAAGAGCATTTTTTTATTCGGTCATTTTGGGATATTCTCATTTAATTTTAGCCATAAATCCCCATTATTAATGTAAAATATTATTTATTTCGTTGGTATTTTCTCTACATATTTTGTCCATTAATACCCATTATATTAAACTCTTGGCCACGTGTTGGGCTTTTGTCGGAAAGGAGAGTTGTTGCGTAACAACAGGCATCATAGAGTCCGTGGAGCTATCGCCTGTCTTCTTCGGAACAAGGGTTGGGAAGTTCATGAAGAGGTCCACTGCATTTCTGAAGACGACTCTCACAGAAAAGCGGATATAATAGCAATAAACAGGCAACAACAAAAGGCTATTATCATAGATCCAACTATACGCATGGAGAGAGATCTAAACCAAGCTCATCAGGTTGATCATGAAAAGAGGGCCATTTATGAACCTTGTATCCCCTACCTTAGTGCCAAGTATAACATCCCTCTCTTCAATTGGTCAGTGACACGTTTATTTTTGGTGCTCGGACTTCTTTACCAAAATTTACATATATATTTTTTAAAACAATTATCAATATCATCTTTTGAAATTCAAAAAATCGTCTCGCAAATTCTTAAAGATCCCTGCAGATTATACAATTTCATTTATACCACTCAGAAGGCCTTAATTAAGGATATGCTAATTTTAAATAAAATCTTTTATTTATGAGTATAATTTTATAGTCATCTTCTAAGATTTTATTTTATAATTGATAATTAATGGTACTTAATTATTACATTTTATTTTTATAACAATATTCATGTTTAATTGATTGTTTGAGGTCTGTGGATATAGAGGGAAAAATTGGATCGGTGTCGGGTAGAGTTCCCAGGTAGCTCAGTGTAAGAGCGTTGGTACGTTTAACCAAAGGTCCCGGGTTCGATACCCGGCGCCGGAACAATTTTTCCCTCGAAATTATTCAAATTAACTTTACAGGGAGTTATTCCTGAAAGCTTAATTTGCATAATACACGTCACTGTACGTAATAGGAAACCACAATTTAAAGTCACACAGAGTTAGTGTGCACTCAAATGTTGGTTGCTTGACGGTTGTCAGCCCACTTTGAGGTCTGTGGATATAGAGGGAAAAATTGGATCGGTGTCGGGTAGAGTTCCCGGGTAGCTCAGGGAGAGAGCGTTGGTACGTTTAACCAAAGTTCCCGGGTTCGATACTCCCGGCCCCGGAACAATTTTTCCCTCGAAATTATTCATGGTCTTCCAGCTCCACGTTTTAGATGAACATCTTTCCTCCTGTTGCGAAATGCATGTACCTAGCCACGGTACGATATGGTGAAGTCTCTCTGCCACAAGCTTCCAGTAATGCTGTATGGCATTGTCTTGCAATCTGAATTTCAATTAAGCATCTTTGTTCGTATTTGCTGAACATTTTAGAGCACTACAGATAACAGTGTACAAATTAAACTCACTACAAATACAGTATCTTATAATTGAGATTATTGTCTTCAAACTCACAGATAACATACATCAGATGCTCTTCTTTCTCATTGTTATCAGCCTGCATTTACCGCTGATAGCGGCACATACAAGCATTCTTGTACTGATTATTGAATGATCCATGTATTATTATTAGCCTATTATTATTATTATTATTATTATTATTATTATTATTATTATTATTATTATTATTATGCTCCGAAAGAGAAAGAGACAAAGTTAGAATTTAAAAAACTGTTATATTACCGGTTGTTCTGTATGGTTGTGAAACTTGGACTCTCACTTTGAGAGAGGAACAGAGGTTAAGGGTGTTTGAGAATAAGGTGCTTAGGAAAATATATGGGGCTAAAGGGGATGAAGTTACAGGAGAATGGAGAAAGTTACACAACGCAGAACTGCACGCATTGTATTCTTCACCTGACATAATTAGGAACATTAAATCCAGACGATTGAGATGGGCAGGGCTTGTAGCACGTATGGGTGAATTCAGAAATGGATATAAAGTATTGGAAGACCTGAGGAAAGAAGACCTTTGGGGAGGTCGAGACGTAGATGGGAGGATAATATTAAAATGATTTGAGGGAGGTGGGATATGATGGTAGTACTGAATTAATCTTGCTCAGGATAGGGACCAATGGTGGGCTTATGTGAGGGCGGCAATGAACGTCCGGGTTTAAAAGCAATTTGTAAGTAAGATTATTAGTTACCTATTAAATTAACTTTATGAGGTGGAGAAAACGTAACTTTTTTCGTTTTGTGTGATAAACTAAATAGCGAACGGCAGTTTTATGTTTCTTTATTATTTATCTTTGAATAGTCAAATAATTAAGTTTTGTCTTTTAATTGCTTCAACATAATTTACCACTCTCTTTCCTACAGCCAGCTCGCACTACGACGTTGTCGGCTTGACATAGTACACATGTTTCTCAATAGATGACACAGCAATGCACATTCGAATCGATTTTTTTTTTTTACACGTTTATTTATCACGTACAATTTTTACATGATATATGACATGAGTTATATAACACTATTTACACTATAATACCTGAGATCTTGTGACACATTAATTACATAATAAACATTATTTTATGACATTACACACACACACACACACGCGAAAAAGAAAAAGAAAAAAAAATTTAAGATTGTACTACGATAAAATCTGCCAAACTATGACATTTATTTTGACAGTATATGAACATATGAAACCAAATACTGTAATACTAAAATATATTCGATCTTAAATCATTTTTGGAGGCTTCCATCACTATTTACAAAATAACTTTTGGAAACTACCAACTACACCTACCGTTAATATGGTAGCAATTTAAAAGATACATGTATATACATAGGCCTATATATTAACAGAGTAGAATTAATAACGTAAATTATTCACATAATCGCCATATCTTTTTATACAAATTCCTGAGTTTTACTTTCATATACTAAGAATGTTTTTCTTATTTTCAATTATTAACAAATTGTTACGTCCTTTTCTTCTCAGTTTCCTTTCAGCTTCCATTAGTAACTTTTGTAGTCCAGCTATCGTTGGATTGTTGTCACTGATCATGTAGTGTAAGTATCCCATAATTATCCATGTTAGTGCGAATTTATTGCTGTGGGTGGGCATTTCCAGTTGAAGTACCATCCTTCGAACGTCGTTCGGGTTGTCCGTGTGAGAGGCATTTATTAGTTTTCGACACAACCAAGACCATACTGCAGGTCGGCATGTTGTTAATCGATGGTGAAGAGTATCAAAACTGCCACAGTGTTGACATAGAGGTGAGTGCGTGATGTTATGGTGGTACTTTTTTGCTTCTGTGGGAACAATATCATTTACTACTTTATATGCACTTGTTTTCCAATCAGTTGAAATATTTGGTAGTGTGAAGATTTTCCATATTCTTTTCCACTTCATATTCGGGTATTTGGTCATAATGGAGGGAACGGTTTCTTTAACAGCTAATAATGACGTATATATTTCCTTTGTGGTCATAGACTCCGGATCGTTGAGAAGCCGCTCTGGTATTTTATTCAGGCACATTTTTATCCTTCGGAATATGGGATGTTACAAAGTAAAATCTATTAATTCAGATGTAATGGAATTTTTATATTTAATTTTCCTTTGCAGTAATGTTTTAATGAGTAAAGCTTTGCTTTTATTATTAACTGCAATCAGATCGCATCCACCTTGTTCTGTCCGTTTCCAGAGTTGAGATTTAGCAATTTTATAAATATGTCCTGTCCACAGGTAATAAGTAATTCCCAATTCAATGCGTTGGGCTACATCTTCCGGCAGAGGTATTATTTGTGCAATGTACCAAACTTTAGATAGTATGAATAAATTTATGTTCCATATTTTTTGTATCAGGTTTAAGTTCCTAACGAGCTGTTTGGAGAACATGTAACGGATTGTGTTTAAAATTGGATTCCAATTTAGTTCTATCATCTTCTTTATATCTGTGTGTATGAACATGCCAAGTATTTTAACAACATCTTTAATTGGTATATTTGCCATAGTCAGAGATGGTGGCCAATGTCCCAAGGGTAGCAAGTTTGACTTCCTGAAATTTATGTTAGCAGTAGATGCCATTGCATAACGGTGTAGAACCTGGTGAAGAACGGGAAGTTGCTGCTCCTTTCTCAACAAAATAACCATATCATCCGCGTAAGCCAATGTTGTGAACAATTTGTTATTACGAATCTCGGCATGAAGATTATGGTGAATCATTCTAATTAATGGTTCTGTACAGATGGTATAAAGTAACATTGACAAGGGACAGCCTTGTCTGATTCCACTTGCCAGTCTGATTGGTTTTGTAAAAAATCCATTCACTTGTATGCGGGAGTGTGCATCCGAGTACATAAAACGAATGACATTGATAATCATTTCCGGAATGTTCATCCTTTTCATGGTTTTAAATAGATATTGGTGGTTGATATTGTCAAATGCTTTTTGGAAGTCTAATGAAAGTAGTCCAGCCGATTCATGTCTATTGGTATCAAAATAAAATACTGTATCTCGTAGTGCTTCCAGGTTGTCAGTTATTTTCCGTCCCGGTATTCCACATGTTTGTTCTTCCCCTATAAGGTCCTTTAAGTGAAATCTGATTCTATTTGCTATAAGTTTGGCAAATAGCTTGCAATCTGTATTCAATAGGGTTATAGGTCTATAATCTTGTATATTCTGTGCCTGTGACAGTTTTGGAATTAGAATGATAATACCTTCATTGAATCCCATCGGTTGTCTTGTCGCATGTAAAAGTTCATTGAAAAGTTTCGTTAGCGGTTCTTTAATAATGTTCCAGTATATTTTATAAAAATTATACCCAATACCGTCAGGTCCTGGTGCTGATTTTGAACTGGCCGTCTTGAGTGCTAATAGTATTTCTTCAGAGGTTATTGGGTGTGTAAGGGACGATGCTTCTTCATCGGAGAGAGAGGATGTTACATAGTCCAGTACTTTATCTTGCTCGTCATTGTTAACCTGTTTAGTTGCAAACAATTGCGTGAAATGTATTTCTGCCTGGTGCATTATATCTTTGGTGGAGGTGATCAACCCATCATCTCCACTTGTTAGTGAGTGTATATATTTGTTTGACCCTTTCGACTTTTCAGATGCTAAGTGATACAATGATCCACTTTCATCATCTGCAACTGATGTAGTGCGTGATCGAATTTTAATGCCGTCCATAATGTATTCTTGTATTTGCACAATTTTTGTTTTAATGTTTTTAATTTCCGCATCCACATCCTGACCAGCACGTTGCTTCATCAGTAGTTCTTGTAATAATCGGTAATAAAATTCACTCATATTTTTCCGTTCACGAGCTTTACCAATACCAACATATTTAAAAAAGGACCTAATGGTAGGTTTATATATGGTAAGCCATTTTTGTATATTTGTTAGTGCGCGGTTGTTCGCTCGTTTGTCAGCTGCTTTCCATCTCAGCATAAACTCTTCTTTGATTTTATCATCGTACAGTAAGGATTCATTTAACTTCCAATAACCTCTTCCATGAGGTCGGATGGTATTGTCGACTTCCATTTTAACTAGTAGAGCATGATGATCACTGAAGACTGCTGGTTGTACTTGTGCATTGAGAATGTTGTCTTTTAGCTGTTTATTCACATAAATTCTGTCAAGACGAGAAGCAGCTTGACCTCTATGAAAAGTAAATTGTACATTGTTTCCATGAACAACTTCCCAAGCATCTAAAAGTTGTAATTCATTACACAGTCTCTGTAAATTTGGAGATGGATGATATTCACCTTTCTGATCCCTTGCATTTAACACGTTATTAAAGTCGCCACCCAAAATTAAGATATTATACTTATGTCGTAGATAAAATGGCAAGTCTTGAGCAATCATTTGTTCACGTAACACCCTGTTGTTGGAGCCAGATGGTAAATACAGATTTACTATTAAGACACCAGTGTTAAGCAATAATGACGTTATTCTACCACTCTGATGTTGTTCATAAAGTTGTATTGATAATCCACTGCGGTAAATTATAGCTGTTCCTCTGTTTGAATCACCAACATTCACTATCGAATTATACTGCGGACCTATAAAATTGAAATTCTCAATATTGACTTCCTGTAACAATAAGATATCAATATCATTGTTATAGAGAAACTGCTTTAGCAACTGTTGTTTTGGTTGACTTCTTAGGCAGTTTATGTGTAAGGTAGCGTAATTAATTACAAACTGCATAATAATCTGGTAGATGGCACAGTTAAGTCGCAGCCACATGATTAGTCTGATGCAGCTCTATTATTTGATTAGAAAGGAAATTTTTTGCGTAAGAGTGGAAAACCCAGTTTGGTTTCTTCACGAGGTTTAGGTTTCTCTTTTCTATATGGATGTTGTCTTGTTTTGGCAAAAGCTGATGATGTTTTATTTGGTACCTGTATATCTTCGTCTTGTTCCGTTACTTTCGTACTTTCTTCGTCCATCATATCGTCGCTCCAGGATCTAGTCAAGGGTTCTTGTTTATTTCCGTCATCTGTAACAGTGGGGTCAGTATCTGGGGTTGCCGCTTCTGCTGCTTGAGTCTGCGTAGTTACTACCGCGGTAGACTCTGGTAGAATGTTAACAGCTGTTCGTCGTAATCGCGGGTCACGCGAGTGTTTTATCTGCATAACTTCTGGTGTTGTGTTATTTGACTGTTTGTGTGTTTCCTGAACATTAGATTCGTCCTCTTGTCGTAATTTTTTGTTGCTAGGTTCTTCATTTTCCTCTCGTTGGTCAACATTACTGTTAATGTCAGTGGGCATTGTCTGAACATTCATAATATTTTCTGTGCTTGGAATTGTATGTTTACAAGTATCACCTACCTCCGTACTGCCTTGAAGATCGCCATCCGTTGGAATATCCATATGTTGAGAAGAAACTGCCTCAGGAGCTGTTGAATCTTGTATGGAAGATGTTTGATTCTCATCGAGTAGAACATTTTCACAATTTATGAGTGTGTGTGTTGCCGAACAATGTCACTTAATAGTCTATTCTTGTTATGGGGTCCAATGGGTAACGTAGTAAATTGTTGTTTACAGTCTTGTTTGAAATGTCCTGGCTCACCACACCGAAAACAAACTTGTATTTGCCCCGGATAATTTAAAGATGCTGTGTACATGCCGATTTTCAATAATGTGGGTATCGGAATTTTAATGTCCATCTTTACAGCTTTCACTCCATTGTTGACCGGTAGGGGATACTGATCATTCCATTTCTCAGACCTAATATCATGAATCTGTCCATATTTACTGAGGGTATTACTAATAATTATGTTTGGTATTTCAGGTGGAAGATTGAAAATTCGCACTGTCGTACTTTGGATATCCGCCGCACTTACAACGATCTGAATTTCTTCTCCCGATTCATATTTAAACATCTTGTCTCCTTTGTGTTCATTCAACAGTTTGTTGTATAAAGTCACGGAAACTAATTTCAGATAAATTGCAAAGTCTCTATTATGTAACTGTATGGTATCTACTTGATCTGTATTAACACGCATAGTTTCCACTAGCCATTGATGTATTTCATACGCCGATGGTTTTTTAGCCGTAGCTGGAAATTTGATTTTTAAAGTATTGATTCTCTTATAAGATTCCATATTGCTTTTTAATTACTGTAAGTCTCAATAAACAATGACTGATGTATACCTGATTATGCAGTAAGTCACTTTCACTGTTTATACACTATTATCTATTCACTATACTGACTGAAGCACAAGTACACTTATACTAACAGCGCGTACAGAAGTTGTTTACAAGACGTCCGACAGCTGCCACAATCAAGTCGAGACTGAATTCGTATTTACTGGAAACTTGCCCTGGTTCCTTAGAGAAGCTTCATGCCACAGCAAATTTAACATAGCATTTAAAATATGTAAATATTATATTTCTGTTTTCCCTCTTATGTAGTAAAACATTTATTAATTTTCTTTTATTTTAGTAGGTTATTTTACGACGCTTTATCAACAGCTTAGGTTATTTACCGTCTGAATGAGATGAAAATGATAATGCCGGTGAAATGAGTCCGGGGCCCAACACCGAAAGGTACCCAGCATTTGCTCATATTGGGTTGAGGGAAAACCCCGGAAAGAACCTCAACCAGGTAACTTGCCCCGACCGGGAATCGAACCAGGGCCACCTGGTTTCGCGGCTAGACGTGCTAACCGTTACTCCAGAGGTGTGGACAACATTTATTAAAATCAGTACGGAAATATTTTTATTATTTTTAGTTTTCTTAACATACTTTTTCACAACAATTGAAAAGTCCACTGCAAGAATGATTGATGTCACTTTCTTGTCGATAATGAACCAAGACTGTCAATGCATAGCTTAAGACATATAGAATGTACGTACAGAGTTATATGGCCTTAACACTGATAGTCATTGTCCAGTAATGATCGGAAAATCACAGTTAAGCTTTGAGCGCTAAGCATTTCTAACTTGCAATTGCTTCTCCTGCAAAATGTATTCCAAATGACATCCATCATTCTTGCAGTGGACTCTTCAATTTCATGAAATAATAAAAAAAAAAGTAGATATATTAGTACTTCATATATTGACAGTAGTAAAACCTGAAATCCTACATTGAGGTTCTGTTTAAAGTTCTAGACGATCAGTAGTGTGTGAATTTTGTGTAACTTAACTTTTAATAAGTTAATGTGAAAGTTTACATGGCTTTGATACATAATAGGAGCTAGAAGAGCGAAATATTAATTCTGATATAAAAAAATTTCATACACAGGGTAATTCAGGACGAGTAGCAAATATTTTGGCGGAGGTAGTATGAACTATTCCGAGTAAAAATGTTTATATAAATATGTATCGAATATTAAATGGGTGTGGAGTTTAAAAATTATGCATAGCACGCGTTAAAAATGGCAAAAAAGGAGAAATTACTTAAAGATTACGTTTATGACTTATTTACGTGCTATCAATACATTTAAACAGTTCAATACACTTTTTCGCTCTGCTGAAAACTAAAGCGCGGTTCAGACGGTGCGTGTTTCTGTGATGGATTCCAAGGTGGCTGCGCTGATGGGTAGCCTGCGTGCTCATTTGCTGGAAGTAATACGCTCTGGTGGCTGCTTTGGTGGCTAGCTTGCTGAATTTCGAGGGTAGGTTCCTTACTATTTTTCGTGATGGTTTGCAGGCTGGAACCAATGATGATCATATAATATCACCACTGAAACCATGTCGCCATGTTCCGGGGCCGGGTGATGGATGTCATTTGGAATACATTTTGCAGGAGAAGCAATTGTTTTTTCTATATTCTTTAGCTTCTAAGAAACAGCAATTAAATATCGGACTTTAGCTGTTTTACACTTATGGCTTAATTGCTTTATTACGACGTTTACAATTGTTAATTAAATTATCAGTTTGACCGTAGCAAAATAAAGACTGCCTTTCTTTATATCTACTACTATACTTGTTTTTTTTAAAGATGGGACATGACAAGACTGTTGCGATCGGAAAAACAACTGAATGTAACATAGCGTGGTAGGCCTGTTGCTATGGGAACAACGGTTGAGTTGCCAAATTTACCGTTCTCACGTGACGAGTGCTTAATAACTCTCTTGGCGACATTTATTGTGTACACAATGTTAGCATTGGTGCGTTTCGTGTTTGATTCTCTGTCGATGTTTGTATTGTATTCTCACCTTCACGTCAATTGTCAATTAATGTTTTAACGTCAGCCATCTTAACGTCAATTGCTAGCTTTCATCAGCTGGCAGCATGGTAGTCCATATTGGCAATATGGAACTGTAGTTCCAAGCTCGGCCGCTTAACTGTCATATCCCATCTTTCAAAAAAACAAGTATACTCTTTCCAATAGAGTCTTCCTCTCCATCTACTTGCACGATTGTATTTGATTTCATTTTATTAATACGATTATCAACCAGTAGTTTATCAAAGAATACATATTGCTTTGCTTTCTGATGTGATGTATACCGAGTGGAAATGGACCGATGCACCATAATTTAAGAGGTGGTTCCACATGTTGAACATAACAAAACTTTTATTACACATTTCCTTTGATCAAGCACCGTTAAGCAGGATAAATATAAGTCTATGCCCAATGTTTGAAATGAAAAAGGAAAAGTAAATAGCATAAAAGAAATAGAAAAAGAGGAAAAAAGAAGAAAAAGTAAAGTGATAAAATGCAAGCAAAAAAAGGAAGTAAAAGAAAAGTATAACGACAAAAAGGAAAAAAAAAGAATGCAAAATAAAAAAGGAAAAGACAAGAGAAAAAGAAAAGGAAAGGAAATTAGTGAAGATAAAGGAATAAGTAAAGTAAAAAAAAGGAAAGGAAAAGCATTAAAGGAAAAAGAAAAAGTGGAATGAAAAAAGAAAAATGAAAATAAAAGTAAAAATAAACATAAGTAAAGAGAAAAAAAGAAAAGGACAAAAAGTAAAATAAGGAAACTGAAAGATAGATGAAAAAGATAAAAGAAAGGAAAAGAAAAAATAAAGAAAACAAAAAAGGAAAGAAAAGAAACGACAAAATAAAAAGGCAATGAAAATAGGAAAAGAAAGAAGATTGGGAAAAGCACAAAGAGGAAAGGGAAAGTAAAGGAAAGAAAAAAGAGAAAGGAACATAAAAAAGAAAAAGACATAAAGGAAAATTAAAGAAAAGATAAACTAACATGAAGAAATAAAAGAAAGAATATAGAAAGTAAATTTAAAATAAATAGAAAAGAATAAAGAAAGAAAAATAAAAGCATAAAAGACAAAAAGGAAGGAAAAGAAAGAAGGAAAATATAAAAAATAAATAAAATAAAATGGAAAGAAAAAGGAAAGCATAAAATAAAAACAAAAATGAAAATAGGAAAAGAAAAGCATTAAAGAGAAAAAAGGGAAAGCTAAATATATAAACACCGGAATAGCAAAAAAATAAAGAAAAGAAAAGGAAACAGGCAAAATGAAAAAGATGGAAAAGAAAAGAAGGTGGAATGAAAAAGGTAATAGAAAACTGACAAGGAAAGTATGAGAAAAAGAAAGGTAAAAAAAGAAAAAGTAAACGGAAAAAAAGAAAACAGAACAAAAGAGAAGGAAATTGCATTATTATGAGGGATTTTTTTTTTTTTTTTTTTTGCAAATTAAATCGTTTAGCTATGAATTTAAATTAAATAATTGCGAAAATCGTTAAAATAAATCTTGCAACGCAGCTCACTGTCTTATGTCACCGACTGAGTACAGCAGAGGGAGAGGGGAAGGTTAGGAGTGTAGGACGCACTTACTAGAGTGTATTTGGTAATACTGCAGTGGGCGCGATGTTGCCAAATGCTTCATAACATAACGATTTCCTCTGAAACGGTGAATGTTAGAAAAATACATTTAGATTTCTCAGATCTCTTCTCATGGTCTATTGCCAGTTTCATTTTGGTGCAGAGATTACGATCCATTCTGTATATGGCTGTGTTTATTGTACCGATGCCTTTGTATTTGCATTGTAAGTAATGTTTTTTTTTATATCAATGCAAGGAATGCAGGCTCGTCTCCTATTTCGGTACGCTAGTAAGTGATTACATTTGTCTACTTTTGTCGATAGTAGTTCAAAAAATAAATTGTAACTAGCAATATCATTTCCAACATAAAAAATATATAAATTCTCACGAAACTTAAAAAAAAAATGAATAAGAAAAGAATATGTGTTACCATTTTGAGCATATGTAAATATATTTTTATCCTATTATTCATATAACGAAGCCTAGCGAAATTTGTTTCCTTACATAAATGCCGATTATATGTTATGTGAATTAATAAAACAGTTCAGACAGAACGCTACTTAATACTAAAGAGCAAGGACTGTTTAAAATGTAGGCGAAATCCTTGTAATGCTGGAGTTTTGATAGTATTGGCATTAAATTTTTAATAGGTTATTTTACGACGCTGTATCAACATCTCAGGTTATTTAGCGTCTGAATGATATGAAGGTGATAATGCCGGTGAAATGGGTCTGTGGTCCAGCACCGATAGTTACCCAGCATTTGCTCGTATTGGGTTGAGGGAAAACCCCCAGAAAAAAAACCTCAACCACGTGACTTGCCCCAACCGCAATTCGAACCCGGGCCACCTGATTTCACTGCCAGACGCGCTAACCGCTACTCCACATTAGCATTAATTTGTATATGTGTATCAGTTTTAACATAATTAATAATGCAGCTCTTCGCTTGTTTCATTCTGTATGAACTGAAACAACCCAGAACTCACCACGTGGAGGTGGCTGCATGTCGAGTTCCGCCCTGCCCATCCCAACCTCCCTACCATGTGGACAGCGCATCTCATTATTCAGTTTGTTTTTTAAGTTTTATCAGTAAACTTTCTCATTTCTTTGCCAAAATCATTTCACTTTTTCTTTCTTTCCATTTCTTTTCTTATCTTTTCTTTCTTTCTCTCTTTCTTTCCTTTCCTTTTCATTTCTTTCCTTTTCTTTCTTTCTTCATTTCTTTCTTTTCTTTCCTATTCTTTTCCTTTTCACCTTTTCTTTCTTTCTTTCTTTCTTTCTTTCCTTTTCTTGTATTTCTTTCTTTCCTTTTCTTTCTTTTCTTTTCTTTCTTTCCTTCTTTCTTTCTTCCTTTCCTTCTTTCCTTTTCTTTTCTTATCTTTCCTTTCCATTCCATTCCTTTTCTTTTCTTTTCTTTCCTTTCCTCCTTTCTATCTTTCTTTTTCATTTCTTTTCTTTTCTTTCTTGCTTTCTTTCCTTTCCTTTTCTTTTTTTCTTTTCTTTCTTTCTTTTCTTTTCTTTCTTTCTTTCTTTTCTTTTCTGTCTTTCTTTCCTTTTCTTTTTTTTCTTTTTTCTTTCTTTCTATTTTTTTCCTTTGTTTCTTTTCTTTTCTTTCTTTTCTTTTTCATTTCTTTTCTTTCCTTTTGTTTCTTTCATTCCATTCCTTTTCTTTTCCTTTCTTTCCTTTTCTTTCTTTCTTTCTTTCCTTTTCTTTCCTTTTGTTTTCTTTTGCTTTCTTTTCTTTTCTTTTCTTTGCTTTCCTTTTCTTTCTTCCTTCCTTTCTTTCTTTCTTTCCTTTTCCTTTCCTTTCCTTTTCTTTTCTTTCTTTGTTTTGTTTTCTTTTCTTATCTTTTCTTTCTTTCCTTTTCTTTTCTTTTCTTTTCTTTCCTTTCCCTTCCATTTAATTTCTTTCCTTTCCTTTCCTTCTTCCTTTCTTTCTTTCTTTTCATTTCTTTTCTTTTCTTTCTTACCTTTTCTTTCTTACTTTCTTTCCTTTCCTTACCTTTTCTTACTTTCTATCTTTTCTTTCTTTCTTTCCTTTTCTTTCCTTTTTTCTTTTTTATTTCTTTCTTTTCTTTCCTTTGTTTTTTGTTTCTTTCCTTTTATTTTCTTTCTTTCTTTCCTTTTCTTTTCTTTCTTTATTTATTTCTTTCATTCCTTTTCTTTTCTTTCCTTTTCCTTTATTTTCTTGTATTTCTTTCTTTCCTTTTCTTTTCTTTCTTTTCTTTTCTTTCTTTCCTTTTCTTTTCTTTCCTTTTCTTTCTTTCTTTCCTTTTCTTTTCTTTCTTTAGTTCTCTTTTCTTTCCTTTTATTTTCTTTCTTTCTTTCCTTTTCTTTCCTTTCCTTTTCTTTCTTTCCTTTTCTACCCTTTTCTTTTCTTTTTTTCTTTTCCTTTCCTTTCTTTTCCTTTTCTTTTCTTTTATTTCTTTCTTTCTTTTACTTTTCTTTTCTTTTCTTTTCTTTATTTCTTTCCTTTCCTTTCATATTCTTTCCTTTCCTTTCCCTTTCTTTCCTTTTCTTTTCATTTTTTTCTTTTCTTTTCTTTCCTTCTTTCTTTCTTACTTCCATTATCGTTCATTTTCTTTTCTTTCTTACCTTTTCTTTCTTACTTTCTTTCCTTTCCTTTCCTTTTCTTTCTTTCTTTTCTTTTCTTTTTTCATTCCTTTTCTTTTCTTTCCTTTCCTTACAAATTTCTTTCCTTTTCTTTTCTTTCTTTCCTTCATTTCATTTTCTTTTCTTTCTTTCCTTTTCTTTTCTTTTCTTTCTTTTTGTTTCTTTCTTTCTTACCTTTTCTTTTTTCTTTCTTTCTTTCTTCCTTTTTCATTTCTTTTCTTTTCTTTCCTTTCCTTGTATTTCTTTCTTTCCTTTCTTTTCTTTTCTTTCCTTTTCTTTCTTTCTTTCCTTTTTTCTTTCTTTATTTTCCTTTCCTTTTCTTTTCTTTTTTTCTTTTCCTTTCCTTTCTTTCCTTTTCTTTTCTTTCTTTCTTTCTTTCTTTCTTTTTTCTTTCTTTCTTTTCTTTTCTTTTCTTTTCTTTTCCTTCTTTCTTTATTTTACTTTTCTTTTTTTTCTTATCCTTTCTTTTTTCTTTCCTTTCCTTTTCTTTTTCTTTCATTTCCTTTCCTTTTCTTTTCTTTCTTTCTTTCTTTCTTATCTTTTCTTTCTTTCTTTCTCTCTTTTACTTTTCTTTTCTTTTCTTTCTTATTTCTTTCATTTTCTTTCCTTTCTATTTTTCTTTCCTCTTCTTTTTTTGTTTTCTTTCCTTTTCTTTCCTTTTCTTTCTTTCCTTTTCTTTCCTTTTCTCTCCTTTTCTTTTCTTATCTTTCCTTTCCTTTCTTTCTTTCTTTCTTTCTTCCTTTTCTTTTCTTTTTTTTCTTTCCTTTCCTTTCCATTCCTTTTCTTTTCTCTTCTTTCCTTTCCTTCTTTCTTTTTTTTTCCTTTCTTTTCTTTCTAACCTTTTCTTTCTTACTTCCTTTCCTTTTCTTTTCTTTCTTTTCTTTTCTTTATTTTTCCTTCCTTTTCTTTTCTTTTCTTTTTTCTTTCTTTCTTTTTTTCTTTTCATTTTTCTTTTTCTCTTCTTTTCTTTTCTTTTCTTTCTTTCTTTTCCTTTTCTTTTCTTTTCTTTCCTTTCTTTCCTTTTCTTTCCCTTTCTTTTCTTTTATTTCCTTTCCTTTTCTTTCTTCCTTCCTTTCTTTCTTTTCCTTTCCTTTTCTTTTCTTTCTTTCTTACTTTTCTTTTCTTTCTTTCTTTCTTTTCTTTTCTTTTTTTCTTTTCTTTTCTTATCTTTCCTTTCTTTTCTTTCTTTCTTTCTTTGTTTCTTTCCTTTTCTTTTTTTCCTTTCCTTTCCTTTCCATTTCTTTTCTTTCCTTTCCTTCTTTCTTTCTTTCTTTTTTTTCTTTTTCATTTCTTTTCTTTTCTTTCTTACCTTTTCTTTCTTTCCTTTCCTTTCCTTTCCTTTCCTTCTTTACTTTACTTTTTTCTTTATCTTCTATAATTTCCTTTCCTTTTCTTTTTCTCTTGTCCTTTCCTTTTTTATTTTGTTTTCTTTTTTTCTTTTCGTTTCTTTCTTTTTTTTTACTCTTTTCATTTTACTTTTCCTTTTCTATTTTCTTTATTTCCTTTTTGTCGTTATACTTTTCTTTTACTTTCTTTTTTTACTTGCATTTTATCACTTTACTTTTTTTTCTTTTTTCCTCTTTTTCTATTTCTTTTATGCTTTGACTTTTCCTTTTTCATTTCACTTTTCTTTTTTCTTTTCTTTTCTCTTCTTTTCTTGTATATTTTTCTCTTTCTTTTTTCATCTTAATTCTTCCTTTTTCTTTTCTTTTCTTTCCTTGTTTTTTTTTTTTTTTTGCTTTTTCTTTCTTCGTCTTTTTTCAATTTGTTTTATTAATTTCAAATTTTATTTTTCATTCTTTTTTCTTTTATGTTTTTCGTTTCCTTTTTTCGTTTTACTTTTTCTTCTATTTCATCTTTCTTTTCTGATTTTGTTTTTTCTTGTTTCCTTTGCTTTTCTCTTTCTCTTTAATTCCAATTGTTTCTCGTGCGTCAAAGCCTGTTACTGCATGTTGAGGCTTGTTAAAATCGTAATCTACTGTAATAACGTGCAAGAAGAGCATATAGAGCCTGAAGGGAGAATTTTTAAAATTCAGCAGTGCCAAAGCTAAAGTGCAAATACTCGATACATTCAACAAAAATGTGCTTACCTTTTTATTTTCATACAACAGATGTTTCTCGGCTTTTCTATCAAAGTTTGTTTGTGACACTGTCTCTAGAAGCCGATGGTGAACACTCGTTTCATTTTCCTTTCTTTTTTCTTTTTTCCTTTCTTTTTCTTTTCCATTTTTTTAATTTCACTTTTTCTTTTCTTTTCTGCTTTACTTTTCTTTTCCTTCATTTCCTCTTGCTTTTTCTCTTTTATTTTCTACTTTCCTTTTCGTTTCTTTTTCATCTTTGCTTCTTTTACTTCTCTTTCATATTATTTTTTCTTATTTTTGTCTTTTCTCTTTCAGTTTTCCATCTTTATCTTTTTTAATTTTTATTTACGTAGATTTTTTCAGAAAATAAACCTAATGCTTACTGTACTTACTTACTTACTTACTGGCTTTTAAGGAAACCGGAAGTTCATTGCCGCCCTCACATAAGCCCGCCATTGGTCCCTATCCTGAGCAAGACTAATCCAGTCTCTATCATCATACCCCACCTCCCTCAAATCCATTTTAATATTATCTTCCCATCTACGTCTCGGCCTCCCAACTAACACTCTATGTGCATTTCTGGATTCGCCCATACGTGCTACATGCCCTGCCCATCTCAAACATCTGGATTTAATGTTCTTAATTATGTCAGGTGAAGAATACAATGCGTGCAGTTCTGTGTTGTGTAACTTTCTGCATTCTCCTGTAACTTCATCCCTCTTAGCCCCAAATATTTTCCTAAGAACCTTATTCTCAAACACTCTTAAACTGTGTTCATCTCTCAAAGTGAGAGTCCAAGTTTCACAACCATTAAGAACAACCGGTAATATGACTGTTTTATAAATTCTAACTTTCAGATTTTTTCACAGCAGACTGGATGATAAAAGCTTCTCACCCGAATAATACCAGGCATTTCCCATATTTATTCTGTGTTTAATTTCTTCCTGAGTATCATTTATATTTGTGACTGTTGCTCCCAGGTATTTGAATTTGTCCACCTCTTCAAAGGATAAATTTCCAATTTTTATATTTCCATTTCGTACAATATTCTCGTCACGAGACATAATCATATACTTTGTCTTTTCGTGATTTACTTCCAAACCTATCTCTTTAGATCTACTTTCTTCAAGTAAAATTCCCGTATTTTTCCTAATTGTTTGTGGATTTTCTCCTAACATATTCACGTCATCCGCATAGACAAGCAGCTGATGTAACCCGTTCAATTGCAAATCCTCTACGTTATCCTGGACTTTCTTAATGGCATACTCTAGAACAAAGTTAAAAAGTAAAGGTGATAGTGCATCTCCTTGCTTTAGACCACAGTGAATTGGAAACGCATCTGATAGAAACTAACCTATACGGACTCTGCTCTAAGTTTCACTTAGACACATTTTAATTAGTCGAACTAGTTTCTTGGGAATACGAAATTCAATAAGAATATCATATAAAACTTCTCTTAACCGAGTCATATGCCTTTTTGAAATCTATGAATAACTGATGTACTGTACCCTCATGCTCCCATTTTTTCTCCATTAAGGGTTTTTGAGAATAAGGTGCTTAGGAAAATATTTGGGGCTAAGGGGGATGAAGTTACAGGAGAATGGAGAAAGTTATACAACGCAGAACTGCACGCATTGTATTCTTCACCTGACATAATTAGGAACATTAAATCCAGACGTTTGACATTGGCAGGGCATGTAGCACGTATGGGCGAATCCATAAATGCTGTTAGTTGGGAGGCCGAGACGTAGATGGGAAGATAATATTAAAATGGATGTGAGGGAGGTGGGATATGATGATGGAGACTGGATTAATCTTGCTCAGGATAGGAACCAATGGCTGGCTTGCTTGAGGGCGGCAATGAACCTCCGGGTTCCTTAAAAGCCAGTAAGTAAGTAAGTAAAGACAATAAATAAAATTAAATTTAAACAGAAAAATGTCAGAAAATGGTGCATGCAATACTTACAGATTTATTTCGCCTTGCAGATGTATGTCGTAGCATCTTTTAATCAAAGAATATGGAGAAGGCAGAATTTAATCTTCCTTCCAGTCCATCCACGTTTTGTTTACTGTCGTTCCTTTTTTAAATTTACACCCTGTGATGATCAGTTGCCATTTAACAAGAACGTTATTTGCAAAATTATTAATTGTGGACAACTTCAGTTGTGTATATTAATGCTAAAAAATACTAAACGAAATCAATTGTGTCTTTCTAAACTTAAGCCTGATCACATACCTAATGAACGAATGTTGTCGATATGCCAGAGAAGACTATGTTACTAAGTAACAGAGGACAATATATTTTACAATAATAATATTGCAATGCCATTGTCTGCTATGTATTGTAGACTGCTGCATCTTGTATAGTTTAGTGATAAGATAAAATGATTCACTCATAAGCAGAACAGATTGCAGGCTTGAGGTTCACACCCAAGACATTCGAGTAAAGCACATAACTAACATAATTGCGAACAATATGATTGTTATTCCTTCATGAAGAGACTCGTGAAATCATTTGTAATATGACTTAAATATTTATTATGCCGTAAAAATTTCTTATTTGACATTACTAATTATAAACAACACATCTATTTAAACAAACTGAATAATATCGAAACTGTTGATTGAGAATGGCGTGGCTGTACAGTCCTAGAAAAACGTTTCGTCGTACAGATACTTTACAAGGCCCAGAAAGGAGGCAGTGCCCATGACGAAATAAAGCTAATTTTATTACCTCAGGTCGCACGGCCTCTGATCTTGCATACTGTCTCGTTTCTGGGACTTATAAAGTATCTGTGTGGTAAAACATTTTTCTAAAGTTGTACAGTATTATTACCGGTATTATTATTATTATTATTATTATTATTATTATTACTACTATTGCTATTGCTATTATTATTATTACTATTACTGTTATTATTATTATTATTATTATTATTATCTTTATTGTTATTCGATGAAAGAGTAATGGAATGGAGAAAAATTCTCTCCGGCGCTGGGATTTGAACCCGGGTTTTCAGCTCTACGTGCTGATGCTTTATCCGCTAAGCCACACCGGATACAACCCCGACGCCGCACAGTGGGGCCAAACAGCGTTATTCTTGGCAAAAAAACAAAAAACGAATCTTACAAAAGTAGCAATATTTTATATTCTAACGATAGATAAATCCCTGAACTATACGTTTTTGATAGTGACAAGGTCACTGGGGTGCAGCTGACGTCACGGCGAATGTCAGAACCTGAGCCTAGCTGAGTCAGTGAGAGGGAAGCTCGTGCACGGGAAGTAGTTAAATGCGTCATATTGTCGTGTGCTGGTGGAACTACGAAGTGTGGCTTAACATGATGTCTTTACCATCAGGTAAGAACATTTTAATGCAATTACATATAGGTTTTGTGGATTTAGTAGTGGTTTATGGGACGATAAAGAAATGAACCGAAAATGTGAAAAAGGGGTAAGTTTTTTTAAGGTTTTAATGTATATCAGGGCATATCATGTTTTGCATCTTGACATTTATGTTTATTTCACACATTATACTTGCCGTAAATGGAAACAAACCCTGCTCATATTTGCTCATTTTGGAACAGTAGCGGTTAAAAAATTGACAGCTTCTAAAAATTAGATAGCCAAGTACGCTTGACCTAAACACCCAAAGCATTCGTATACATTTTCTTCTTTGCAGGATCGGGTTGCAACGATGGTGTTTTTATAACTAGAAGAGAACTTTACGATACAGGACGTGTAAAATTACAGGAGCAAGTTACGGTTATGAAAGACTTCGTCCGGATGAAGACAAAATGCACAGACGAATATCTTATGGCTGTCTACAAGCAAATTTCATTTCTCGTGTCCGATTTTAAGAAGAGATGGCAGCAAGCTCGTAGGATAGAAGAAATATTTTTAGAGAAGAACAAGGACTGGTTAGACTCATCAGTGAGGTTTCGAAAGTACGATAGGGACGCTACTAGAAAATGTATGGGTAGACCTACCAAGAGTTTCCATGAATCATCTGATAGGACAAAACGACAGAAAATAGAAAACTTGCGAGCCACATATTCAAGTGATGAGCTCTCCTTTGCCGCTGAAATGAGCTTGCGCTCTTCTGGCAAAGTGAAAGCCTCAAAAATTGTAAAAGATGTGACAGCAACATCACCAATGCGACCTTCGAAATATCAAGAAGCTTACAAAAGATGTTGTAGTCCACCAACGAAGCACCTCTAAAGACTTCAACAATCTGGAGAAAGTGCTGATTACGGAGATAGTCGATACATCTAGACTCAGCTTCGGCTTTTCCATCCTTCACGCACGCATTGAGTGTTTGCTCCATCTTGCATATAAACTTCCCCTTGAGAAATGGCAAGCTCGGGGCATCGAGCAGAAGAATGTTGTCTCAAACACAAAGAAAACCATTCAAGACAGATTTAAAAAAGATATGGGATTGCTAGTAGACAAGCCAAAACCAGGCATCGGCAATACAAATGATTGGAATACATCAAGGTGATTTTTTGAGAATCCGGCATTATCCGCAAGCATCACTGGTGTTGACATTGAAATCATCACAAGATTAAATATAATTTTGCAAGTGATCTCTTGTGGCCACGAAATAGATGTGGAAAAGTTTCGCGCGTATGCGTTCGAGACAGCCCAGCTCTTTGTACGGAAATACTCATGGCACGTCATGCCTCCAACAATTCATAAAATCCTAATCCATGGTCCAGAAATTATCCGTCACGCTATAGTTCCCATTGGTCAACTAAGTGAGGAAGCCCAAGAGGCTAGAAACAAGGAATTTAAAAAGTACAGAGAAGGTTTCTCCCGGAAGGTGTCCCGAACAAAAACAAATGAAGATGTCCTCAAAGTGCTGTTGATATCCTCGGATCCGATTATTTTTTCTCTCAGGAAGATGCCGAAGAAAAAAGCCACGCAATTTGACAAGGAGGTCCTGGACATGCTTCGGGCACCGGATGTTCGTTCTGCAGTACACGACAGCAGCGACGACACTGACAGTGCGAACGAGGCTGAAGAGTCCCGATGTTAGCTTTTTGTAAATACGTCCTAATTTTCTGCTTTGTGATTTGAAATCGCATTTTTCGTTGATAGAATAGCTTTACAAAAACCAAAAACTACTTTTGTTATTATGTAAATGACATTGAGACAATAAAATCTTTTTTG